>NW_010404376.1:36589-54000 GCF_000710305.1 Buceros rhinoceros silvestris | reverse complement strand
CCTGCTTCATCCTTATGACAATTTTACTATTATAAGTTTTCAAGGGATATGAGAGCTGTCCACCGTGGTTAGAAACATCACTTTAATGAAAAATGATAACACAGGGACTTGGATTTTTCTGGAAACTATGTAAGGAAAGCCAACAAAAATACAGAGAGTTCCCAACGTGCATTTGTATGCATTTTTGTTGGGTTTCCTTACATTCGCTTTTGGATGAGACTCATTAAAATCAGTTCCATTCTTCACAGTTTTCCAAGGGGTGGGCAGCCTGGACAAGGGTCTGACAGCATGAAGGGGTTGTCACTGTCCTCCAGCTGGGAAGGCTCTCCAGGGGAACAGGATTTGGGAAATCGGGGAAGACATTAGGAGACAGAAGGCGCAGGACCTGCTAGCAAACATAGGCGCTAGAGGAAGCGCCTGTGGATTCCTGGTAACAAACTCCAGGGCTTCCTGTCATGTACTACTTATACGCATCTGTGGCCTCAAAAAGATACTCGTTTTCAGGCTAAATTAGCCTAAGCACACAATGGGCTTTAAACTCTCTTCATCTTCTCAGGGGACTTCAAGCTCAAAGTATGCAGAATTTGATGCCAAATTATTTATAGGGTAGCTTGTAAGTTCGCTACCTCCAGTACATGTCAGTACACTGCAACATTAAAATGACCATTAAAAAGAAGCACGGTCCCAGGGGGACTGGGAATGCGATTGCAGGGAGTTTCCTACCGACTGCGGCGGTGGTTCCTGCGCGGCTCCAGAGCCCCTGCCTCCCTCCCAGCCGCAGGCTGCATGCTCCCCCACTGCACTGCTCTCCGAAGGGGAAGGCTCAGCCTCAGACACACAAGATGGATCTGCTGAGCCTGTCTTCATCAGCTTAATTTTTGGTTTACAAGAAAAATAAAATCTGAAAGTTCAAAGGAGTTCATGGAGTTGTGCATCATCTATCTGCTGACTGCAGAGCCCCAGAGGGACCCTGCCTGCAGAGCTTTATTTTAGATTTAGATATTAATCTGGGAAACTGCATAAAGATAATTTATAGAAATGCACTACACTTTAGCACAGCGACTTCACACTCTCTTAGCCTTTCTCTGAAGATGCCTTTTTTTAATAGCCTATATTAAAACTTCTTGTGGGCTAAAGTCTGACAGATCTGGCTATTCCCTCACTACAGTTCATTAAGGAATAAATCCAGTGGCTTTCATGGAAATGCAAGACCTGTACAGGAAAATAACAACATGCTGGCTATGAGTGTGCAAGCCCCACCCCCCGCCCCCGAATGAGTCTGGATAAAGCTAATGAACCCCCAAGAATGGCTAGAGGTTAACAAAACCACCACATTCCCACACAACTCAACCCTAGTCATGTATTTGGGTGTTTTGATATGTTCACAGCTGTCTTATTTCAAGTTCAATGACACTACCTGGTGGAACTGAACACAGTCCTGAACCCAGGCCCACAGCTGCACAACCCGTTCCCAGCACTAGCCTCCCTCATGCCATTGTGTTGCTTAAACCTGAACATCCCTTACTGCTTCTGGGTTCTTCTTCACTCTTGTCTCTTTCCTGAAAGCAGCTCCCTGCATTGCCACACAGTGCCAACACATCCGTCCTCTGATCCTAGTCACAATACCGCATCGAGGAGCCCAACACAGACAAACAGCAATAACCAGTATCTACTTGGCATCTATTCTTCTTGTGAAATTAAAAATTAAAATTAAAACATCATTATACTCTTATTAAACATCCCAATGGAATACTCCAAGTGCTTTTAAAACATGCAAAGCTTTAAACTGAGTTTAAATGGGTAGAAAGCCCTTTTTACTTGGTCTACAGGCCTGGCGGGTCCCAGAGCAGCAAGGTGCCCCCTCCCCACCACATTCCCCCCCAGACCTCCTGCAGTCCCAGTGTGCATCAACTGTGGTTGCACGAAGACCCCCAGAGCTGCCAGGAGTCGAGCAGGAGCTGCCAAAGGCAAAGCCTCTCCTCTTAGCAGCAGCCCCCTCCCCTGCCCGGGCACCTGCGTGCGGGGCGGCAGCTGCCTTCTGCAGCTACTGCTGAAAAGCCAAACACCGGGTGCCTTCTCCTCTGCCCCAAGGCAGGCTCCTGGGGCGGGGATCGAGTCAGGGGCGCATTCAGTGCTGGCTGCCAGCCCCCTGTGCTAGCCGGGCACACCCGGGATAGCACACGGTGTTTTTTAAACACGCAAACTCCCGCTGATGTGTGTCACTGATCTTCAGATTACAGTTTCCCAAGTACACACTGACATGATAGACTATAAATCTATCATGTAAATAACCATCAGATTAATGATCTCTAATAGTATATAATTAACATGACAGACAGGCTACAAGCCAGGTGTTGTCAACTACACTCAGCAATGCACAAAGTAGGAGAAAGCCCTAAACCACTTCCATGATGGCATCAGGGAAGCAGAAAAACTGGTAAAAGGAGAGATAAAACCAGAATGCTTAACAAAATGAAAAAGGTTCTAAGCGTAGAATTTAACTGAGAAACACTGACAGTTCTTTTATGATAAATGTCAAAGTTTTTTTGGGGGGTGAGCAGGGTATTTGTAGTTTTATTGGCAAAATCAAATTCAGTTATCCCTGCATAGGTGCAATGCCTCTTGAGTGAGCACAGGTCAACTGGTGCGAGGCGCCTTATTCTGATACTGCAAATTCTGCCTCATCATGGGTAACATATCCGGCAACGGAAGCTTCAGAGCACCACCAGCTGTGGTCAAATTATAGCTTGTATTAGTATAGATATCTGGGAGAAGATGCAGTGGACATACAGCTGTAAGTGCAAGTAAAAACCAGCCACAAGCATAATTTCTGCTGCAGATCACCGAAGGGCTCAGAGACCGGCCAAATGCTGCACTCCTGTTACGCTGGGGCAGTTCGCACCCACTTACTCAGATTAAATAAATGCATTTCTTTTACAAATGAATTCACCATCTTTTCTTATTAAGAAACAGTACTGTGAGGGAAAAGACTCTGGTGAAAAGCAATCCCTTACGGCATTGTTATCAGCTTATGGAACAAATTTCTAAAATTCTTCTTTAAAATACCTGCAGACAAGTAAAAAAAAAACCCACCCCCAAAACCCCCATCTCTCAGCTTTCTCCTGAGGAAAAAAAAAAAAAAAAAAAAAAAAAAAAAAAACATTACCCAGCTATCTTTACATGATTGTTTAGCACAACCACACCAGCACTTCCTTGTTCATACGAGGGCTGAACACGCAGCCCAGTGCCGGAGAGCTCCCCGTCCCCTGCCACTACCCAGAGGCGTCTCCTGTGCTCCCTCTCCCCACGGATTAGGGCGGGAGCTTGGGGACACAGGCCAGTTATTGGAGCTGACAAAATGAGATACCATTGCCAGCAGAGGGAAACAAGGGTGGCTAAGTAAGGGCTGGCCAGCTAAGATAGGTGACTGATTTTACATGACATGAATATTTCTCAAAGCTCGTTAACTGCAAATATGCCCAAAAGAATGAAAAGCCCCTATCAGACATATTTTAAGTCAGGAATCCTAAGGTGCAGTAACACATGATATTCCTTAGGGCAGTCAAAAAGAAGAATCTGCATGAAAACAGGAAAATATCTTAAGCATTTCTGCATTATGCAGACATATATTCTTGCACTGTGGGAATACGCACAAGTGAACGTACAGAGCATCTCCCACTGATGTGGATGGGACTTGCTCGATTAACACTCCACAGTCCAGGTGGAAATCACACTCTGTATCAGCTTCATCTCAAATAAGGAGAAAAGCTGTAACCCAGTGACCTTTGGGAAGAGACCTCACTGCCAAACAATGACTCTGCACAGCACAGACTGTGAAGTTACTCTCGGTAGTACTTACCCAACATACGAACATTGACGACACAGAACACCCAATATCAAACTAATATGACCTCTACGTTTGTTCTTCGTACCGCATGCGAGCCAGCCAGCTTGCTCCTTCCACGTATCGCCTAGAGCTGGATTTGTCCAGCCCACACAGGGCGCCTGCGGGTTAGCAACATGGGCAGAAACCTTCCAGGCTCCTCAACTCCACGTACTTTGGCTTTTGTCTTTGTAAACAAATCTCTTTCTATTCTATTATGTGTGTAGCTCGTCAGGCACATGGCTTTTGGCAGATACACTGTCAGTGCACAGCCATCTTGGTTTTATTTTTAGAAACATATTTTCTTCATTTGATAGGTCATTAGCTTTTTAATCCATAAAGGAAAGCCATGCGCAAGCTCTTATGCTGTAGAGAGACTCCAAAGAACATACATGGGCTGTGACAGAAAACTTAGTGTAAGATACAAGGAAAGTTTGTATCTTTGCTCCAATAAAGGGATCTAGAAATGCCAATCCTAAAATGATGCCTAAGATGAGCCCTCTTCCGGCCACAGGAAAGGGAGAGCATGCCACCGTACCAAAACACAGCGACAGGATCTGATGGCTCGCACACAGCTTAACCTCACCCAGTCTCGGGCTCACGGCATTGTACAGGTTTCTTGGGCTCCCTACAACTTCACTCGTGGTCCCAAGTTACATTTTTTTAAAAAAAAACCCTCAAGCCCCAAGTCTCTGGCCACAAAGCAGCACTAAGAAGTTCCCAGCCACAGAGGGTAGGCAGGGTCAAGCAGGATAGCACCTTCAGGGGTGGGCACAGCAAGGGACTGGAGCCATGCAGAGGTGGCTGAGATCTCTTGGAAAGGTCCAAAGGTGCGATAGGTAGGACTGCTGTAGAGAAGGGCCTGAGTGCATTCACTGAACTTGGAACAGATCAGGGGTATCCTCCTAATAATCCCAGCTGAGAAGCAGCGTATTCCACAGCCCTGCAAAAGTTACTGAGGAAGAGTGAAAAACGAGAGGAAAAAAATCAAGCTGCTTTTCAGCTGCACCCTCAAATAAAACAGGATCCTAAATCAGGCTGTCATGGAGTCTCTGTCTGAACCAAAAAGGAGGAAACCTTAAAGATCTGCCAGAGACCTGCTATCCACCACTTTATCTTCATTTTTCTTGTGAGCTCTTATTTTAAGCTCAGATTCAATGATCAGCATTAAGAAGTCGGCATTTGCTCCTATCACCCCAGAGAGGTCGGGAAGTTACAATCGTATATATGCAAAATAGGTACAAACTCTGATAACAATACTTTGCCTGTAGGCAAAACCTGACTTTTTAAATGGCAGCCAGTATAATAACATTAGCCTAAGACTCACCCTTGCAGGATTTTCCTCTGCTTAGTAAAAACAAGTTACATGGTGACAGGAAAAGCAAGGAATTTAGGCAAAGTAATAATGACAATATGAGAAATGTGTTAATGGGAAGGGGGGGAGAGAATTATAAAATGAAAATAAAAGGTCAGTACAATGAAACTATAAATACACCTGCTGTACCAACGTTGAAAGGGTGAAATGGCACTTCTGTAGCCATCGAGGCAGCAAGGAGCTCAACCAAGATCTGCTCCCCATCAGCAGCTCCCCATCCGGTCCCATCAGCAGCACCCAGGAGCCCTGGCCTTGGGACGCCTCCCACACAGCGCAGCCTTTGGGAAAATCGCCTACAGTGGACGGGTCTACACCAGCAGTCTAAGGGATATGCAGCAGACCATGCCCATTCTTCACAGCTCCGTTCCTTACGCTTACCAACAGAAAATGCGTTAGTGCACAAGTGCAAGAGTGGGGCTCCCTTTCCAATCACACCTGAGGCTCGTGAGGCCACAAAGTCCAGCTCCTTTGGGAGCGCTTTGGGAGACCCGGGATGCTCCCAGTGCCACCTGCGCACCTGAAGCAGGCTGCAGGGAGCGGCACACCAAGGCCACCCAGCCCCAGGGCGAGTGGCCACTCCTCCCAACGTACACATGCAATGGCACTGCCAGCTCGCAGGGCACGTCCCAGGGAGGCGCGTGCAGGCAGCGCGGCGTGCACAATGCTCGAATCTTTGCAGATAGATGAGCATCAATTATGCATTCTATCAAAACCTGAAATGCTGGAGCACGGGGCAGGCAATTCAAAGAAGCAGCATGAGCAAAGCAAATGCCAAGGAAATGAAAAATATGACCAAAACTGTGACAGAGCACTCGGCTACTTTTCATGTGACACTGTCAATGGTCTCTCATCAAAGGTCTCAAATACTTGGGAAGAGATTACAGAAATATTCGAAGATACGATATTTGTATTTTGAATGTTAATTTGACACAAAGGAGTGTGCATGGGGGAATGTTTATAATCAGCACTCCAATAAACTCACAAATGACTCTAGTATTTTATAAGCTTGTTAGGAACAAATCACTCCCTTAGCTTATATTTACTTACTGATGATTCATAAAGGGCCTCAATACACAAAGAGTAAATTCAAAAATGTTTTCCTCTTGTTCTATCTTCTATGGCAAGTCTGAAACCCTCTCGTTTGGGCTGTGATTTCCAGCCATGGCCCTCCTGGTTTTATGGCAAAGTATTGATTTCTCCGTAGAAGCAGAAGCAGTTTTGAACCTCGGTTCCTGCCCCCAAACCTCCTGTAAAACAGTTGTCCTGGTCTGGAGCTGAGCAGCAGTAGCTGGACTCGCCTCGCCTTGCGCCCTGGTGCTGCCTGGAGGGGCGCTGAGGGGAGCACGTGCGGTTGCGTGAATTCACGCAGCAGCAAAGCTGCGGTCTCAGTGCTCAGAAGAGGAAGAAGACGACGACATGTACACCTCTTGGAGCAATGCCCAAGACACTAGAGCAAAACTGTACAGAAAAGAGATTCTGCAATGTATTTATAACCCTGCAATGGTCCTGAACAGCCGTATGAACTGCAAAACACATCGACTGCTTCAGCAGGGCTGCAAAGGCACGGCTGAGGTGTCAATACCACACCGGCCCCTACTGCCACCCAACCATGCCGCACACTGCTGGTGCGGCAGCCAAGACCTGACCACAGCTGAAAACCCCGGTTAGCCTGCTAAAAGCACCTTGATGTTTTAACGCAATACAAGACATGCTTCAGCCGACAATGCAACACCTACACCTTCCAAACGCTACGGGTTACACGCCAGCTCAAACCAGTACCGCTCTAGCTGCAAGCCCAGAAGACTGGTGCTAGCCATCGCCTCCTGGCAGTAGCCGTGCTGGGGCTCCTGTGTGTGCCGTGGTAGCTGGATTTTACTAGTAATTGCTTCATAGGCTGACATGTTGGATTCATAAGCGGTAAGTAACGCAAATGGAGGGAAACAGAAGTTGGCAGAACAATGCTCATTTTTTCTAATGTAACTAAGTGCTGTGCACAGTAATGGGAGTGGTGGGGATACTTGCCTTTACACTCTTATTTACCCAATAGAAAGAATATGGGGATATTCTAATGCAGGGTTTTACTTAATGTGCAGTTAAGCATTACACAAACATTTTATTGTGGTCTGTAAAGATGATCTATTTACAGTAGCTGAAAAATCACACACTGCATTCAAGCATAAGTGCTTGCGGTAGACACAAATGCAGCGTGACTTCGCAGAAGTAAACGTAACATAGCCTTTTATTCTAGATGGCTGTGTTGCTTTGCACACAGGCATTGAGCAAATATTCACCATCCTTTAAAGATGAGCTAAATGCTGCCACGGACTGAGCTGGCTGGACACGCAGCTTTGTAATTGCATTAAGATGTTGAAGCCATTAAACAAAGCCAGGTCTACCCCCAGCCCCACCATCTGCTGGCACTGCCAGAAGGTGAGGCTGTTAACTCAGGAGCGACTGCACAAGCTTGTGGTTGCTCACCCAGCTCCTGCTGTGGGAGACCACAGCAGCTTCTCATAAGATTCTGAGGTGGTTTCTGTAACTTGCCTAGAACTGAGGCTGGCCCAGTGGTCTCCGCAGGATGCCATGAATCTCTGCAGTATCCCAGAATACATCAACAGAGGTTGCCTGAATTCACACAGCCTCTGCTATTATTAAACATGATTCAGGCATCTATTGAGCTGAGCCAATTAATCACCACAAACATACATACCATACAGCTGAGGATTCACGTTTCCAGAGTACAATGTAAGATGCTTTTGTTTATAGACATTTTAACAGCAGCCATGAGGATAACATTATTTTTTAACTAGTGCACAAGCCACGAAGCATTGTATAGGAACTTACTAAGAAATGCAAAGTTGACAAGCGATACCCTTTCAAAACCTGCCGATCTGAAAATAAAACAGGGAGGTCCAAAGCCATTGCCACATGGCACTCCCACAGCACCTTATGCGCCTCCCCGAGGGGCCAGAGACCAGGAGAGAGGGAGCTGAGCTCCCTCACCCACCACTCTGGCCAGCAGCTGGAGCAAAGGGAAGGCGCCCACAGATGGAGCATCCCAGAGATGCTGCTTTGCTGGGCGGGTGAGAGGTCTGTCAGAGGAATCCCAGGCAAAGGAGGGTGGAGGGAGGCTGTCCCAGCACGACACTGTCTGCTGCCATTTCCTGCACTTCCAGAATGCTCCTATGCAAAACTGCCTTTGCCACGGGCTTCGCGTTGCTGACTGTAATGCAATGCCTCCAGCACCACAGCTGCAAGGCTCAGCCCTCTTGGGAAGGTCCGCGTTTTAAAAGTGGTGCTGGTGTCTGAAGCTTCAACCACACAAGCCAGTAGCAAGGTTTATAGCCTGTACCTGTGTGTCGAGGGCCGAGCTTAAAGACCAGCACCCTACATGCTACCAAGGCAAAGGGGGCTGCTCAGCTCCCTGCTCTTCATCTCCAGATGGTGTGGAGGGGTAGAGAGACACAGCATCCATTGGGGAGGATTCCTTATACGCTGTTCAAAATACAGCACTTCAGACCGGAGAGAGAGCAGCAGACTAATCCTCAGCCACTCAAACTTTGTGTCTAAAAGGGTGGCAGAAAAAAAAAAAAACTAAACAACCCACACACGATTTCTCAGAGAGGAAGACAATTATTGTGGGCATGCAAAACGCTAACACAGGAAACAATCAACCAAAGGAAACCCCATACGCAACATGTCAGGGTTTCACAAGGAAAACACAGACGAGGTGCCATGGTGTGTGTCAGACCCCTCATTGTTGTTCAGACACAAATCATTGGCATTTTCCCTATGGCCACGAGGTTACAATTTTAACACTGTAGCTCCATTTTTTTAATGCTACTGAAACAGAAGTGTGAATTTGAAAAGAAGTCAAGACATGAAGAAAACAGAAGAAAACACTTTCAGGTGGGCAAGAGTCACAGCAGTCTAAATGCCCGATACAGAAAGTGCATTGCTCTTCATTTTTACAGAAGTGTCCCAAGTCCAGTGCTCCTCAGGATCCTCCTTTGAGTTAGCCACGTATTTCTGAAAGCTTCTCTGGGGAAAATGAGTTCCTGAAACTAATTGTGAAACAGGGACATTGCTGGTATTCTTTTTCAGTAAACACATGGCATCTGAGGCCAGTTTGAAAATTCAGTACGAGCAGTAAGTACAGGTAAGATATGACCACGTGTTAATGAAACACAAGTGCCTTTCTTAAGCGTCAGTATGTTTTGTGATGGAGAAGCGGTTGCTGGTTTTAAGACAAATCACTGTTGCATCAAGGTTTTATACCAAACGCTTCTGCCAAGAGTGTCTCTACCAGAAATTGCTGCCTCAAAGGACAATTTTGTTTTGTGCATTCAATTATTTTCTGTTCTGCATCTGATGTAGATGGAAGGGATTCACCTGTGCTTGGCAGCCATCAAGATCACATGGCAGCCGAAGCATCTCATCAGTTTAACAGTGAAATCACGTGGATAATTACTACACAGACAACTGAGCCCCTGAAACACCATTCCCATTTCAGAAACCCACTTGCGCGCAAGCAGCATAAAACTTTTCTCTTGGCCTCCCACATCTATTCCTCCTGCCTTTAGCTGCTTCGGTCAGTGTACGCCAGACACAGGTACACCTGCGCTTTGTGAAAGGCACCTCGTCCAGAAGGAGGAGCAGCGGCACAGCTGCGGGTGGGCAGCCTGCAGCTCTCCCGAGGAAAGGGGGTCTGCTGGCAGCGACGTGGAGCTGGCCTCTGCCTACTGCCCTGGCCTGGGGCAAGCCCGTCCCCTTGCTGCCTGCATTGTCCTGCAGCAGCAAGGGGACGCGCATAAGCTGACACTGTCTGTGCACGCACCCTGCCAGACAGAGGGAACGTGCCTACCGTCCCCCCCGCCTCGAGTGCTCCTTATTTCCAGGAATAAGAGCAAACCAAACTAATCCTCAAACAGCTGGCAGGATACGCAGGGCACAGCCCAGGCTCGCTCCACCCCCTGCCTCCATGCGCAGGATGCAAAGGATGTATTAATCAATAAAGATTTTTAAAAGAATTAATTATCACCATCATCAAGACAAGCTTCCCGGTACCTCGCTGCCCCGCCTCTGCCTGAGTCCTCATCCCTTCCAGCAAAGGATCTGCCATCTTGCCCTGTTCTCGTGCTTTGGAGCCTTAGAGCACGGTTAAAATCAATTCACTTGGTGTCAAAAGCTCTCGTTCTTCTTGCACCCACCAGTATAGCAGTAGTATTCATCAGATTTTTACCACCAGGATTAATGTTATAAAATGTCACTTGCTACAGTAAAATTTATCAACATTATTATATACCATAGAAACTGCCACCACAGACAAATGCACTACATTAAAATTTTGTCTAGAGCTCCCTAGAGGAAACATTTGCTGCAATTTGTATAACAGTTTATATATTTATGCTATTTAATGGTACAAAGCAATAATTATGACTTCATTCACTGATAAGCAACAGCATTATATAAATCAGATGCGGATTTAGAACATGCCAGCTTTGTCACTGGCCTACTACTTGTAAATTATGTTGCTGTTAAAAAAAAAAATCTAAGCAAATATGAGTTAGCAGCAGGAAGCTAATAATGTGCCTCCAGCTGTTCCAGTTAACCTGCAAATGTGGCCATCTGCACCTCAGGAGAAAAAGAAAAGGAGAGATAGAGGGAGGGAGGAAAAGGAGAGAGGAGAGAAGCTCCCGCCAACACCAGCACAAAGCCCAGGCCCTGAGCAGTAGGAGTGACCTTGCTCCTTATGACCAGACAGACACATATTTAAAATCAGAAGTTACTAAAGAATAAAGGACCTTTTCTCCCCTAGACCCACAAGAAAAAAAAAAAAAAGAGAGAGAAAGAAAAAAATGTCTTTTCCACTGCCTTTTTTCTAGAACAGGCTGTCTTTCACCTCTGGGGTTATTATTTACTGCATTGCAGGTTCATCCAATGAACAGGTTTTCCTTACAACTTCTGCCTTTCATTTTTACTTTTTAACACCTCTTCACAGATCCATCTTGTATTATTTAAAAAAGAAAAAAAAAATGGTGGTCACTGTAATAGGTTTATTCCTGCTTCAGACAATTTAAAATGGATCTGCAGGGCACAAAGGCTGAACTATCAAACAAGACCAAAATTCTCAGATAGAAAGTCACAGATCTCGCAGTGCACAGCGGCTTCACTCCTACCTTTGGGTTCGTGGGGATGAGGTGTCCTTAGGCTGTGCGAGTAGTGTTCACTCAAAGATTATTTTATAAGAGACTTCTGTGGAATCTGGGTCACAAGGAACTGTCACAAAATATTCCCTTTGACATTCACACTGAAGAGACAGTGGCTGAAAAGCGCACGTCCTGTACGTCGTTACACGTTGGTAATTTGACAGCAGTTTAATACCGACAGTTCTCCAAGATCCTTGTTACCAAGGGCTCCCCAACATCCCTCCTGGATAAGGATGGAAAGGGCCTCAAAGGATTTTTTTTTTTTTTTTTTTTTTTTTTTTTTTTTTTTTTTTTTTTTTAAAAGTCTGACTCTGTAAAACAACGAACTTAATTCCAGTGCAGGGTACCAGGTCAGAGAGGTCAGCACACCTCGCGGGAGCCGCGCCGCTCTGCCTCGCCTGCACCGTCACTTGGTGCCTTTGTACTGCCCAACCCGCCCCCGTTGCCCCCCAAAAGCCTTGTTCTGACACGAGTTTTAACAAAGCAGCAGCTGGCCCCGTGATGCTTAAACATGCCTAGGATTATCATTAAACTAAAAAACCTCATCTTGCTTATTCCAAAATTAAGCAATCCAGTTCTTTTGTTTCCTTGTTTTAGGCGCGCATCTGCTCGCACCTGTTCAAGTGTCACAATTTTAATAAAATACTCAAATCACCCAGTAGTGAGCCTTGTAGACCGTGGTCTTGTGGGTAGGTGCATCGCGGTCACAGAAGAGGGGATCTACAACCGAGTCGTGCTGTATGGACCCAACAGCTATTATTAGATTTTCACCGAGGAAACATGATTTGTCTTCATTCCAGTTTTTGTAACTATAATTCAATGCTAACCCCATTTACAGGGATTTATAACTCACTTGAAAGATTAACTTAGACATACGTAATTTCAAAGGAACAAAAGCAATTTTTTTCTTGGATATACTGAATTTACTGTACACTGATCAGCTGTGATAGCGTCAGGGCACGTGTGTGCTTTTAAAGCCTCCTTAATGACTTTCTCTATTTAAGAGTTTTGCGACCCTGTGTTGTTGTGTAGTTCTCGGTATTCTTAAGTGAAATACCTCACCCTGATGGTACACGTAAGCAGTAACTGCACATCTTTTCCAAACATTTACACTCCGTTTTGAGGATTTTGATGGATATGATAAAAACTGTGATTTGCAGCAGGTGAAAGAACCAACAATTGCATGCTGAATCAGTAAGTTACCAGTATTTTCCCTCTGAATCCTGTTAACCAATGCAAAGTGTCAGCCATGTGGTCAGGGAGAGGCATTAGCCATCTCTCCAGAGGAAAATAAGCCTCACAGGTAAACCTGTAACTTCATCCGGCCTTTCCGAAAAATAACTTAATCTAGAAATTGCCATATCTTCGAAAGCAGGTGGAGTAACACTGCGCTTTCCATTCCTTTACCAGAATGACTGTAACAGCAAACACCACAGTCGAATGCTTCAAGAGCTGTTGAATATCCTAACGCACCACAGCAGAGCTCTGGCGTTTGGTGGAATCTCACTTAACTACACCAAGCTTCAGTTTAGCCCACTGGTGTCTTCAGAGGCAGATAACAAGTAAAGCTGGTAAGCACCTACGTCACAATAATATATGTTCACATGCCCCTTGGTCATCATCAAGATTGATGACTAGTAAGTCACGTCCGTGCGTGTGGAGTTCCTCGGATGATTCAGCTCACTAGGTTTTGAATGCTCTTCTGTATTCAGAATCCACGCATCTAGTCTCTGTCCCTATCTCTTCGCTGTTAAAAATAGCACCAGAAAAAGAGATCCTAGATATATGCAAATGACCCATAATCCTCATTTATTAAAAAAACCCTCTGTCATATTGCCTCAATGAACTAGGAGGGCAATGTCAGATGGACTCTCACGTGAGCACTAACAACAGAAGAGAGAAGCAGATGGAAAGGGAGGAAGCAAAGCTATTTCTAAAACCATTAATAAAAACAGACTTAAAACACCTTGCTCTAAAGTCTAAACCTACATATTTAATGGATTTGTTTAATTTTGTCAGAACACTTCTGCCCCCCTCCTGGTGCTAACATGGGTGGCAGCAGTGGAGAACCATGCACACCCCATGCAAACGAGCGGCCCACACCCCTCTGAGGTGTCCACCAGCGTGCAATGCCCTCCTGGCCTCTTCTCAGCCACAGGAAATCTCCCTCTTATTTCTCAACTCCCATGCCTGGCACTCCACAGGGTTTCACGCTGCCCACCGAGAAACCAATGAACAACTCAAGTAAGCTCTCAAACTTAGGAAAAAAAAAAAAAATTGACTGGAAAAATTTAACTCCCAAAGAGAAAGGTCAAAAACCATGGTCAAATGGAAGGCCTTCCAATACCTCAGAGGTGCTACAAGCATTCAGATTTCTGTCATACAGGTGACTAAGTCACACCGTCTATCACAACCATGCAAAGGACTGTGCAGGTCTACATTAACATTTTGGGGATTATTACAGTTAAAGGAAAAATGCCTACAAGCTCACACAAATAATGCTGTGACACTTTCACTCACTGCTTATTGACCTGAACAATTTCATCCAGAATTATTATGCAAGCAGCAGAAAGGCAGAATTAATTTTTAATAGCACAGTGTATGAAAGAGAACAAAATTTCATAAAATATGTTAAAGTGACTTCCATAATGCTGGTTTATGTAGCTCTCCACAAAAATAGGCACTCTCAGCTACAACAGTTAATCCTGACGATTTACAACACATCATAACTCATTGCTGCTATACGGAGGAATCCATCTCTCAAGCACAAGCGATCTTGCAATCACAGATGAACTCCAGTACTTAAGTACAATGGGATACGTTTCACAGTGTCAGCCCTAATTTTCAGCCTTGACTTTGATTTCCCCTGCCTTGGTGGGTTCCAGTCAGACTCTTGGTGTTACTCTAATGTAGCTTTTTTGAGGTTTTAATATGAATATTGTGTCAAGGATCTGAGATATTAAGAATGACAATACATTATTATTGCAGCAGGGAAATCTCCAGAGTCCTAGAAGTAGGATTTCAAAAACCACATTCAAAAATCAATAGTAATCCACCAGAATTCATAAAGGAAACATGTCAGTCTCCACCTTTGAATACAAATCTTGTATTTGTCCAGTCTGCTTAAGATAAAATTTAAGTCATTTATAAGACAGAGGAGGAGATGAACGTGCCCCCCTTTTCAGGCTGTAGGGGGGAGCCTGCCCTGCTCGGCTGCCCCAGGAGTGCCTGAGATACCCCTGCCCCTCTCAGCTGGAGCCCGGGGGCCAGCTCCAGCCTGCCTGAGCCAGCACATCCCTGGCGGTTGCATGGGGCAGGGAGATGCTGTGTCCTTGACACCACCTGCATTCAGGCTCCTCCCTCAAAAGCAACCATCCAACAGGATGTAGGGGAAAAACAGCTCATCTGCACTCCCTGATAAACGTGATAACGAGAAGAAATGCTAAGAATCGTACACGCCATCCTTTGATGAATTCACAGCCAGACATCTGTTCGCAAGGTAGCTGGTCTGCTAGCTACCTCCAGCAACAGGACTTACTGTTGCTTGGGTCTGATTTAACTAATCAGAAATATCCACAACATTAATTAATTAAACACTTAATTCGTATATGGCTAACTACGTATTAACACAGCTTTATCAAAGCATCCTAATGCCCCTCTCAGGAAGTAGCCTGCCTAACTCGTGTGAATAATAGAAGGTATCACAGGCAGAAATGTCCATCAGGCAAACACAAACGGACAGACAGCCTTTGCCATCGGAAATACTGCCCAGGGACCAGGTACATCAGTATGGGGCTTACAGCTTATTGTCATCATTCGGATCACTTGCCCACACTCCCACTTTGAAAAAAGTTTTTGAAAGAAAAAACAACCAGCAAGGTACGGATGAACGGTCTGGCTCTCTTAAGCAAGAGTTAGTAGCTCAGAGGAAGAAAGAAATCTTTCTCTGGACCTCACTTTCCTGTACAATTTGCACAAGAGAAAAGCTGGGTTTGATTCACAAAAGAGGTGAAGTTATAAGCAAAGGAAGTACACAATGATTTGAGGCCAAATCCAGTAAAAGACGTTAAGAGCTGGTCAAACGCTGGCAGTACCTTGCTACCACCTCTACAGCCTGCATGCTTTCCACAGCTACTCAAGAACACCTTAAAAATATCTACTACGATTTTGGTGGGGAAAGGCCAGAGGATGTAGCTCTCGGACGGAGGTCCAGGGTTTTCAGTTCCTACTCAGGAGACTTCACAGCTGTTTTTAAATGGAAGTATATACCATTCTCTGGCTGAGTGACACAGGAGCACCGCTTCATGGCCAAGGAGGATGTGCTGGCAATGGCACCAAGGACCTCCACAGTTTCCAAGGTCCTCCAACTTCGGCAGCATTTCTTGTCGAGGCCATGGGGAATGCTGCTAGAAACCACAGCAGTCTTTCAGGGCAACCACAAGATGCAGTTTACTGTATGCATGCTATTTAGTATGCATATTATTTATTAATTTATGTAGATTAGTAGACTGCATGACCAAAACCACGCCATCATCACTGACGGGCATCCAAGCCTGCAGGAAAGGCTTGATCCAAAATTGGTTTCAGTCATCAAAAGATTTTTTTACCAATTGCAGTGAATCTTGGTTCAGGCCCTGAAGGCACTGAGAGGAGCTGCTTTTACTGCAGGAGTCCGAGCAGAGATAGCCGAAATCTCCATTACAATGGCTCTGTCACAGGTACTGCAGGAAGACAAATTCATTTAGGGAGCCCTATTGATACTTGATTTGTTAGATCTCAATTGCATCGCTCTCTGAAGGGCGATGTTACCATACTACGAAATCCTTGAAGGTTACAGTCACCGTTCCACATATCAGCCCAAATGCAAAGGATCAGATTCCTATATCCAGGGTAGAAACCTTTACCATGCACAACCATGTACACGACAAAATCCTCTAAAAGCTTTTTATGAATGTTTTGTTTTCAAGCTAAAAAACAAAACAAAAAACCCCACCACCATCAACCCAACGACAGCTAAAAATTAACCTCCTGGCACATACTGGTGCTCATCTGTGCTTTCCCCACACCCTGTACCTCTTTATTCCCCAGATAGCAGCACCCACTTCGAGAAGGATTTTTTTTTCCTCCTTTCACCAGAGCAAATTACAAATAACCTCACTAAAGCCAACACTGCTACACTGATGAAAAAAATTAATCAGCAATGAACTCACACCCTGGGATTTTCTCAAAAATTTGACAGGTCTGTTAGTACTGAATTCTCAATCTGCCCTAGTTACCGGATGCAAGCTGGAAGGGCACTGAAAGGACAATAGGTGTGCTGATATTTCCTGTCTAAAGTTGTAACATATTCTGACAGAAGTAACATTTTTAGGATATCCCAAAGCAAAAAATTCTCTTGAATCGGAGTTTGAATTTTTTTTTTGCCAAATCGCTTGTTTTTCTCTCTTCTTTAGCTCTCACAGCCGAACTCCCAAACCCAAGATGTTCATGGTCAATAAACACTGTGCAAATACACGTGAATAAAGGGGATCAGCAAAAGGAGCTGCTTGCAGTGACTGCCTTATCCACGAGAGAGCACAGTAACCTGAGCACATCCCCAGCCTTTTGTAAATGCCTACTGTACGTACAGAGCACTGTATAACTCAAAAATTATAATTAAAATGTCTTAGCTCCTGTATTTATAGTAACATTTAAACTACTGTGCTTTCTTGAAGTCAGAGTCATTTACTTGAGAACAGCACACTTTATGGTGAACAGATCTTTGAAACTATACCACAGGGATATGGCACAGCCACATGTAACTCAATATATGTCAACAGCTGTAAAAATATTGGTAGGAGAGGGAAGAAAAAGCCATGAGCACAGATCAAGTGCCCTGTCTCTCACATCTGACTGTTTTCAGATTCTCCCTCACTCCTCTCCTCCCCGCCCCCCCCCACCCCCA
>NW_010404376.1:17382-36500 GCF_000710305.1 Buceros rhinoceros silvestris | reverse complement strand
CCCCCCCCAAATAATTGGGCAATTTTGGTGCAAGCTGTCATAAAAGCCACGGCTTCTTTGAGGTTGAATGATCAAAAAGGTTATAAATGAAAATGATTTCAATGTTGGAGGCCTAGTGAGTGACCAAGGCACTTTCTGTAGCAGAAGGGTTTGTTCTAATCTTACCAACTGCACGCTTTCGTCAGAGCATATTCCTAGGGAGTTCACAGCTCCCCAGGGCGAAGCTACAGTAAATTCTGACTAATCCCCTCTGCATACAAATGAGCCCCTGGTAAGAGAAACTGCAGGGTCAGGCAGCTTATGCACAGCACTGATTCTCCAGGTCTGCGCCTTCAGCAAAGCAAACAAAATGGCACTTTATTTTGATTCCCCCCCCCCACTCCCCAACAGGAGAAGGTTCCTAAAAAAATAAAGACTTAAATCCTAAAATGCAGGACAGGCTGAGGAAAGAGGAAAAGAGTGCAGAGAGAAAAGAACACCTCTCCTCTCGTGTGCCCAGGCAGTGGGGTAAACATACAATATTTGCCCTTTAAAAAATTAACGAATTTAAACTTTTGCTTGAATAAGCGAGTGGTGGGCTTGAACGAAAGTGTAATGTAAAAGGAACAGCACAATATAAAATATTTACTAGCCTATTATAAAATAGCAGGATCGAATCCTGCACCTTCATTGGCTGGCATCACCGTCTCAAGACACTATAGAGCACTGAGTCATTTATATTCATTCCCTGGCATTTCGAGGGATCTTTAAATGTTAAATTCTGCACCTATTGCTGCTTTAAAAGTCTTAAGCATTGCTTAATGCAAGAATTGATAAATTTTTCCACCTGTGCATTATTTAATTGCAGATCATATATTTGTTATGATTATTAACTCTTGATAACACGGGATACTCCCATTTCGCAAAAATTCCTTCGAAGCAATTGGGCGTACTGCAGTGAGAATGACTGGAGCAGTACTACCTACCTACTACCTAACTACCCCACAGCGCTGAGCAGCTACCGAGTCATCCTCTCTCAAGGTGGGAGTGCCCTGCTCTCCCAGGGACGCGGAAAGTGCTTTGGGCACTCCGCACCCACTGGGATCCGACGCGGAGAGCTCTCGGTGAGAACGGCTCAGAGCTTTTCCTCCTGCAGACCTTCAGAAAATCGCCTTCGTTTTGGATACATACGGAGGCCGGGATGTTTACACTCTGCAGCCATTTAAACACAACTCAAAGATAGCAGCCTGTGATCGTGCAGACAGTTTTATAACACGCCACTTTCCCATACTCACAGTTAGCATAGTTACGGGGTCAAGACATAGACTGGTTTAATTTTATAGTCTCAAATCTGGTTTCTTGGAGACAGTACTGTGAACTATGAGGGATTTGAACACTACAATTTAAACTTAAGTTCTGGTTTAGAGTTCTCCTTAACATTAAGTTTCAGAAGATAATAATTTTCTAATGCTTTTTTGTGCTTAAAATTGACTCATCTGAATCTTGCAAGCTCACCCTAAAACTTATTAGCTAAAGTAAATGCTCTTACGCAGTATTATGCTATTAAGAAATAATCTAACCACCCAAACCCCAAATGCTGGCTGAGGAAACGTTACTGAATTGCCGATCCAACAGAGCCTTAACACGCCACAGGGATGGCTCTGCAGCGAGCCTCTGCTCTGCTTCACGGCCAACACGGCCCTTGGAGAGCACGTCAGCAGCGGGCACCGCATAGCCCGGCACCTCCTTCCAGCTGCGCTCCCGTGCGCCCCAGATGAGAGGAGGAGAGGGCTTGCAGATAAACCCCTCCTGAGATCCAGGCTGGACCACCAACCTCCGCCTTCCTTTTTGGTAGTGGGAGGCCGTTAGTCAGAAGTCCCGCTGCAGTTTAAAAAGAAAAAAAAACCACCCAACAAATCCCAAACCTTTTAGAGTGGCAGCACTCCCATCTGCTTGCCATGAGACAGTATTAAATGTTTTGCACTGTGCTTCCACCACAAGGAATTGCAGCCTATAAAAGACACCACTGCACTGAAGGGGGGACTATGTGCCACTCCATGGAAAAAAAGTCTCCCATCGCAATCAGGAAAGTGTGTTACAGGGATGACCTTCTGACACAAAGCACAAATCTATCGGTTTGCCACTTTTTACGTGCTTCTGGTATTTATCTCTTTCGCACTCCCAACTCATCTTTTAATTAGACAAACTCTCATGAAAGTCAACAAGAGTTTTTTTTCTGACTGAGAGCTGGGTTGAAGCATAATTGGATCACAATTCCAGGGGTAACAAATAACAAAATGCAGTTCTAGATAGGCACCAACAATGCAGAATCTTTGGAGTTTTAAAATTAAGGGTTCTGGGGTGGGGCAGGGAGGGGGCGGGACCGCAGCAGAGGCACCACTATTTCCCCCAGGAGGAAAGTCTCAGCTCTTCTGTCTGCAGACCCAAAGGCACCACTAGCAGCAACACACTGCGGCTATCGACTTGTGCCAGCGCTCGGCCACGTGAGCCGGAACAGGGTGAACAAGAATAATAGTAAATCAATGGCATAACTGGGTGACATGTCATTAGTGCATCTGACGGTAATTTGGACGTACTACTAACACGCCCACACAGATAAGTAGAAATCGGTTTCATAATACAGCTACAACACACATTGAAGTGTAATGTTTAAAGGAGAAGCTAATGTTAATATAGACAGCATAAACGAGGGTTTCTTTTGTTTCTTGCTGTTTGTTAAGTAGACTAAGGACCAAATAATTAAACAGCCTGGAACACAATGTCAAAGCGCGGCAGCCTTAGCCAGGAGCGTTCCATCACGAGGCTGAGAAACAAAGTGGCTGTGGAACAGCAATGTAAGGCAGCCAGCACTACCCAGTGCACATCATACCTACGCTTTACGAGAATGGACATGGTTAAAATTCTGACAGAATAAATAAGGCTCCTAAGTGACCCGTATGGTGAATTTTCCTTTAAAAAAGCAGGAGTTGCTGAAAGCCAAGTTCTTGCTGCCGAATTCCTGGACACAGTTTCCAACTATTCCAATCAAGCAGCTCTGTGGTTGGGCTGGGATTTCAAACTTGCCACAGTATGAAGTCCAGTTTGGGCTACATTCCCTTCCCTCTCTCAGCTTGATGAAGGCTTCCCCGCAAAATCAAAAGGCTTACTGTCAAGTTTTCGATTGGTCTGGGCTTCATGCTATCATGTGTGTGGTGATGGCAAGGAATATGAATGTGGCTCTGGCTCCACCATGGGGCCTTGAGGTTTCGTCCAATTCATCCAGGGACCTTATGAAAGTAGAGCGGGTCTCTTTTCATGTATATTCCGACTGCTGAAATTCCCTAGATGCACTGCAGTGTGCAAACGCGGTGTAAAAAAGAACAATAGCTTGAGAAAAACTGAGGCAAGTCTACTGAGTATGCTTAAGATAAACCAGCCGAGCTAATGCAAAAAAACCCTGACAGACATTCTTCTGTATTCATAGCTTAATGAAAATAAAACCTTTCAGAAGTGGAGAAAGCTTCTGCATACTAGCAAATGTAAAATTGCCATGTTAACTTATAAAAATTGATGCAATTCTCCAAAATATAAATACATCATATTCAGACCCTCATGTTCAGATGAGATTAAATAACTATAAATACTCCAAATCCTAAAAAAAAAACAAACCGTCCAAACAACAACAAAAATGACAAAAAACCCCCACCAAAACCAAACAAAAATCCCACCCCCTCCCAAACCCAAATGCATTAATAGTGTTTGCACACCAAGCCATTCACCTACAACTGT
Source organism: Buceros rhinoceros silvestris (assembly GCF_000710305.1). Classification (NCBI taxonomy): domain Eukaryota; kingdom Metazoa; phylum Chordata; class Aves; order Bucerotiformes; family Bucerotidae; genus Buceros; species Buceros rhinoceros. The sequence continues at coordinate 32,732 of NW_010404376.1, read as the reverse complement.
CCATGTTAGGAATCGTTCCATCGCAGGAACGAGTTAACAGAAAACTGAAATCTCATAGTGGTGCAGGTTTCAGTATATTATTCCTAAACTGAGTGAGAAAAAAATCCTTAGAAACTCAAGGTATTACTTCAAGTAAGAGCTGCTAAAATTAATTTTTTGCTAGACATCTTTTGCTTTGTTATTCTTGCTGGTAACACAGTCCAACACTCCTTTCCGGAAGGGCGGCAGAGTGGCAGCGCTCTTTGTTCCCACTGCTGTGCACTCTGTGCTTCAGGCCTGTAATGCATTTTAACGGCACTATACACGTAGTTTAATTTTCCTACCAAGGAACTTTGTAGCATATACATTTGTTGCAACTAGGTTTACCAAGAACATTCATCACACTGGTTTCAAAATCACAAGTAGAAAGTAATGCTCAACATTTAGCACCTTAGTAAATTAGATATTTAGCTCTTTACGCATTTTATACATTTCCACACTGGACTAACTTACTAACCTTGTTCTACAAACAGCAGCAAGTCTCGCTAGTCCAGGAGTTTTTCAAGGGCTGGTAAAGGTGACTTATTTGACTCTGCTAGCGACCAAGTGCACACACGTGCCCTGCATGCGCCAAGCAGGAGAATACCAAGTTATCATTTATTCCACGCACATTCCATATATAGAGTAGGAAGCTCAGTGTATACATTTCTTATTTGCCTCTGTTTGGTGATTCACAGCACTAGCCAAGCCGAGCGCTTTCTCCGAGTTACTTCCTCTCTACTTCAGGGATGATTACTGAGTTTGCATGAGCTCTATTCCGCCACGCAAGTAAAAACCATCTTTCACTACTGTCAATACAAATCGACAATATTAAATAACAGGATCTATGTGAACGTGTACACGCATGGATGGTCCCACAGAGGACTACCACCTCTAAAGGGTATCTATTAAGAAAGATACTCATTAGGATGAGTTCACGTGTCAGACTTTAGATCTAATGTTCCCAGGAAAATTACTATTTCTGCTTTGAGTAGAAGGGAAGATCATTGATTCGGTCCACCTACACTGCTGGAACACCGATGTTTACTGTGCACACGACAAACGGATCGCAGCGGCTTTACTATGCCTTTCAACTCTTTATATACATCCGAAGTTCCCCAAATTTATCTACAAATATAGGTTTGTGTATGCTAGCCTTAATGCTGGACAATGCAAAGAAATATTGGGCAGTTTGAGATAAGCAAGGAAACTAGAACCAGGCACCTATGACATTAACCTAATTAATTACTGATAGTTATTCTTCAGCTGAAGAACACCAGTTATTTCATGGGGTCCTTTCCCAAATGAGATTGTTACTTCAGTAACCAAGAAATTACCCAGAGTTGTCGTACTGTTTTCAACAGTATCATGATAGATCCTCATGGTACACTCTACTTCCCGCTCTGATCCATCCCTTTCTGCCAAGTTGGCAATTCATTACACACTCACTGTACACGAGAAAGCAAGCGAGAAGGCATCCTTTCATATTCTTATCATACAGTGTTTCGGTTCTTATCAGAAATGTTTCTGAACTCCAACAAATTATTCATACCATACACAGACAGCAGCCAGTATTTTAAACAAATATTTTTAAATATTTTATTTTCAATAAGCTGGAGGTGAACCTGGTTTGGGCACCTGCAGGCAATACTGAGAGGTAAACCGTCAGTTAAGCACAAGCGAAAGAGCAGGGACAGACCTGTTGCAACTGTACAGGCAAATTAAATGAAAAATGGCTACAAAAGTCCTCGGAAGCAGAAGTATGTTAATGTGATAAGACAATTAATTCATATCTTTGCTCAGTTTTTCATGAATGTTCCTCTGCATTAAAAATTGCGAAGCCGCTTGGAAGCTGGCATGTGCCAAGGACAAGAAAGCTGCTCCTGGTCATGGAAGTGAAGAGGCAACCAAAAGGCACCAGTTCATTTCAGTTACTGGGATGAGGCATGGTCGAACAAACACTCTCCTGCAGAGGAGGAACCGGATTTGGCACGGGGGCGAGCACCAGCAGGGAGCTGGATGCAGCGCTGCTCTCCACGGGATACAGGGGTGGTAGGTGAGGGATCAGCTGCGCTCACAAGATTTCCTGGACTTGCCACGCTAATGGGGACTGCCTCTCCCAGGATAAAGACATGCCAGGAAACAGAGGACAGGCCATAAAGATTTCTGCTCTTACAAACCCCGCTCTGCTAACTGCAGACTTGTAAGACCACGCGCCCCAGGGAACCGGCTATAATTTAAGGTCAATATTAGCGAAAAGCTACTGCACGAGCTGATCAGACTCGCTCACTCAGATGTGCAACAGTTCAAGAACACTCACTTTCTGTTTATTTTTCAGGGAGAGAGACAAGTACAGAAAAAAGAGAATTACGTTTCTAGTGCCGCCAAGCAGCAGCCTTTGACTGGACACGCCTGCTCTCGATCCCTCTGAAAACGAACGCCCTGCCTGCCCGAGTGTCAGGCTGTTGAGGCTGAAACCCACTGCACAACTGAACTCCTGCCTATATTTGATTAATAACCAGATGCCTTACTTTAAAATATAACTTCTCTTTAAGCTACATCCTTTTCTTCAGTTTTCGGTTGGAAACTTGGCCTAGATGACAGCTGTGCGGGCCTCACCCCAGCGCGGCTCAGCAGGAGCCCTGATGTACTTCATTCTGGGGCTGGGAGCTGCTTTTAATCTACCAGCACGACTCCGCAGCTGCTGTAAGCTAGCTGAAAATTGTCTGCATACACAGGGTTTAAAATTTTGTAACCCTTTTGGTGCAACTTACGTTTAGGGAGGAACTGAGGAGTGCAGCCACCAAGGTCTCTGGGGAGTTCAAGGGAAGCCCGAGACAGAGCCTGCAGGGCTCGGAGGGCACGCCGGAGACCTCTGCACAGACCAGGAGTTTTCCTGAGTTCACAAGTTCAAATAGCAATTTCCAGTAACTGTTTGAATGGATTTAGCCTCGTTGTCAGTCTGACAAGCTGACTACAAGCCAGGCAAATAAATATTTCTGCTTTATGCTGGATGCCTTTGGCAATTAAAAACATCTCTGTATATTCCTAAGACCAACTGGCCTGTAGTTTGCTCTGCCTCTCGTTCACAGCTTTTAAGAAACCGAACAAACATTATATCCTCTTCCAAGCAAGCATGCCACAGAGCAATTATTTCACATACGCAAGGCAAACTTCAAATACTCATAAAGTAAAATGCAACTGTGTAGAAGTGTTAAATCTGCTACACGCAGTACAGTAACCCGGCATCATCTACTCCAGTGGGACTTGGAGAGGACGGATATGAAACTATTGCCAAATATTTACACTTACAATTCTTACAAAATATCCTGAGTCCCCGAGGGATTAAGCATAATCTTGCACGTCAACAAACACCACCAACAAACACTTTAAATATGGCTGCAACATGTTTTCACAAAACTTTACTGTGGTCACTCTTAAGGAGTCTCTTGCTTTTTCTGTTTTTCAGTAAGTAAAGAGGCAGTAAAGAACCTCCTTCCCCTCGAAAAGCACGGCACTGCCGCTGATCCGCCAGTGCTGGGTGCCAGTCGCTGCCAGGCACGTTCCTCCACGCCTGCCCAGCGGCTCGGGCTCAGCAACAGCCCCTCTCCTGCAGGGGTGCTGCTGGCTGCCCTGCAGCCGCGGTGCCCTGCGCTTTGAGCCGTGGTGAAGCACTAAAAGACTCACCTGACATTTTAATCAACTCCGGGCCAGAAAATAGGGCAGCAGCAAACAACCAGAAATTACGTGAGACGTGGAGCTCTACAAGAAGGGATCCCAGAGAGCTCCATCGCTGGGGGGGTAACAGCCGCTTTCTCGCCTGCCCACAAGCATGTTTCCTTTGAAGACGCAGGGCCTGGAACCGCTCCTCCTCTTCTGATACACTGCAAGGGGCTGAGTGTGGAAGGGTTCAAGTATTCCTACACAACAAGCAATTTCGTAACGCTGCCATTCAGCATGGCCCTCTTGCCAGATCCTACCCGGTGGAGGCTTGCAGGGATGTGGTACTACCCCTCCCACAGAGCGAGCTGCTCTTACATGTGGAAGAGTTTTCAAAGGTCTTAAGTAATTTAAGTTGCAAACAACTTTATGGAGACTTTCACAAACACATCTCCTAACTGAAGTGTACTCCTGTGCTACTTTTTCACCTTTGAGCACTGGAAATTGTAAAAGGAAATAGTAAAAATCAGAAGACCTATCACACCATCTTATAACTACTGCTTCTCCTAAGAAAAAGTCTGCTGCTATGCATTTTAAATAGTTAAGCACAGAGCCACTGCGGGCTGGAAAGTAGAAAGCAGGATTCTAGGGCACTACCTGCTGTGGGATGCCTGGGGGAGCTCTCCTCCTGGCGAGGAGGTGCCACAGCCCTGGGCCAGCAGCTGCATGGTCCTCACGGACACTCCGTGTATTTTGGCAGCGTTGTCCTCGACAGATTCTAGGGGCCCCCTTCTTTGAACTGACTTTGCTTTTTTTGTATTTGCTAACTTCTTTTCTTCCTCACCCCGTGTGTTAATTGCCCTTCTCTGCCGAGGTCACTTGGGTTTGCCTTTGTGCCAAATCCGTCTGTTCCAGTTGGTGGTCTATTTGGCCTGGTTGAACCTTCATACTTGACTTTAATTTACTGTGTGATTTCATTGTGCAGGGCTTGCCGACTGGCCAACTGGCCCATTATGAAGGTATTAAATTCTATACAGTTATGTGCATGTGTACACAAACACATACCTCTTTCCTGCAGTTGACTTCCTTCCGCAGCTCTCTGCAATGGAGCGGGGTCCTGTGCTGTGGAAGCTGTGCCTTAGCTCCGCCGTTTTAATGACTACAATCCACAAGGAGCAGTAAAAACAGCCAGCGCTGTGCCCAGTCCCTCAGCTGCCAAATGTACGTCACGCTCCAGGAAAAGAAGCTAGGAAGGTAACATTACCTGAAACTCACCTCTGTTCTGCACACTTGAAAAATTACCTTTAAGTGCCCACCAGCTTTTGGAAAGGGCCAGAAAAAAAACCACCCTGAAATCAAAGGCCAATTCTAAAATCTCAGATTCCTAGAAGAATTGATACAACAGCAGCTGTATCTCTTTCATTTGAGTAATTATCATATAATTAAGTGCATGAATTACAAGAGAGCCAAGGCATTAAATTAAAATATTTAATGCTTGTAAATCTGAAAATGATTACGGTGCTGATGTGCAGCTACCGAGCACCGAAGCTAATGGCAACACGACAGTACCACCAGCCTCCCATTACTCTGCTGCGGCTTAGAGAAGGCGTCCGAATTTTGGAAATCTTTTGCTGAGGAGGAAAATTACCTTTGATTCTTTAAACCCAGCAAATGATCCTTAGAAATTGCACACGTAAGTACCGAAAGCAAAAGACAGAAGGAGAATCTGTGAGCTAAAATGTAATGTTTTTTTCCCGGATGCAGAGGGAGAATTAAAAGTGGAAATGTCTTGTTGAGAATCTTACAGAGAGCTGAACAGAAGAGCCATTCCCAGCATTGTCTTTACAGTGGGTCATCTTTCATTACCCACATTTAGCTTCATCCTTGCTCAGTCAGCACTTTGCAGGATGGGACTTTCAGCAATTCAAATAAACCAGATAATAAACCAGATTATCTGGTTTATCTCTAGGGAGAAGATCCAGGGATCTCTACTCAAGGCATTTTCATAACTAGACACCTGACAGAAGGAATCCTTGACACTACAAAGTCTAGCTCTTGAGATTTGGGGGCAAACTGTTTGCACTTCCCTGAAAAAAAAAAAAGTTATGTTCAAATTCTTTTTTAAAGTGCAAAAGAGCCCATTCATGTTTCTCCAGCGTGTCATTTCTGTTTGCATATGTAAGCCAGGAACGGAGGGTACCTTAGCCCATGAGGGACCTACAGGCGGTATAGGAGTCGGGCTTGTGCCAAATCCCTGCAGGTCCCCAGGTGCCGAAACAATTTTGGGGACATTTCTAGACTGGAGATGTTCTCCTGCATCCTTACTGCCTCAGGGGACACACCAAGCCAGGCCCTTGGGCGGCTCTGCCTCCTGCCACAGGCTGATGCCATCTGCCACAGCAAGGACACGGACGTGGCCTCAGCGCACCATTAGGCTGGGCAGACTCAGCAGCACATTTTGACTCTCCTCTTTATTTACACTGGTATTTTAAAAGTTGAAAAACAACCAAGAAACCCAACATACATTTGGCATTTCCCTGAAGAATCCCTTTTTGTCACAGAAACACAACTGCCATGAAACTGCAACAAACGTGGTGCCCGCAGTACACTGGAACGGAGAATTAATGGCTTCAGGCAGTCTAAGGGGTCATGACCGAGGTGGAGCCCTCCTCCCTTCCAAAGGTGCAAACGCCTCCTCACAACGAGCGGACAGGCCTTCAAGCCCAGGACTCGCATACCAGAGGGGTGTGTGTGCTTTAGAGAGAGATACACACACACAATTCACTGGAAGAACTATAGAGACATAAATGCTGCATCTGTGGACACAATTAATAGGACACGTTATCTATCTTCAAATGAACTGCCATAAGCTCTCACATCAGCAACACACGACGGCACCCCCTTCAGAACAAAGGCTCGTCATCATTAGCCCGAAAACAAGGCAATACAGTGGACGTTCGTTATCTAAGAGATGCTTTTCTAAGGTGTTCCGGCACTTCTGACCAGGACTCTTCCTGAAACCCCAAGAAGTCCCCAAGCCCCAGGCACTTGGCAGCCCTAGTGAGCTATAGCCTTTAATTAACATGGAGAAAGGCGATTCTTAACTTACACACCAAACAAATGACTTTTAATTACAGTATCCGGAAAAAGAAAAAGTATTGCCTAAAGGACATTTAATATTCTTTTTAAGAGGAAAGTGGTGTAGAAATAGATCTAATGAGAACATTTAATTTCTTTTCTTGACAATTGTCACTACCTTTAGGTCCCCTGTCCCAATGCCACTGTCCTAGAGGATTTTTTTCAAAAGAAAATTCTTTATATTTTGTTTTTCTGGCTCATCTCTGACTTATATCTCCTATAACTTGGAATGACAGCAACAGGTAACATGGAGTGGGTGAGTACCTGCCTAGGCGTTACAATGCACACCAGAGGTGAGCCTGGCCCATGTGTGTGAAGATGTCTTGGCCTTAGCTCTGGGAAAAGGATGCATCTCCTCCCAACTGTCAAGTGATGCTCCCTGTTACAAAGGTTGAACAGTAGAAGACATTAATACCATTATAAATACTTCAGGTAGATAGGCCAACAACTTGTGTAGTCATCTCCAAAGCATCCGACTTCCATGTGCCAAATACTTTATCATCACAAGGTGGTAATAAGAAATAGCCACAAGGGAAGAGTAACCTTTTCCTGGTGGTAAGGAAGACAGGATTTCAGAGTTACTACGCAATTAATTCGCTTTTCAGGAATCAAAACACCCTAAAGCAAAAACAAGTTCAACAGACTTGTAATAACATATTGTTGTAGTGTTAAGCCCTCTTACTCCTCAATAAAAAAAATCTATCCACTTCATTCCAGCTGTGAAATCCCTGCCCATGCTGTAACCATCTCTTGCCTTCACTACAGCACTTTCCTTTACCTTGGTCTCCTTGCATCTCGGTTTTCCACTCCCTTGTGGGATCAAGGTGCTCACACCAAGACCATCTCACTGTCCTGAGGCTCTAACTCTGAGACCCTCCCACCCAGTAATCCTTTCGCCTCACACATTTCAAGTTCAGACTCTTCTACATTTAGCAGGTGTTTTTTGCTAAAGCGTATCTCAGCCACAATTCCCTATGTTGGAACTAGGTTCCAGCTTAACTTCCTTAGAACTTGGATCACATCCCACTGCCATCAGTCCTCATAATCCAACTGAAGTGGAGGAAATCAATCCTGTATGAAATCAGGGGAAGACGCACCAGGATGGGTCACCTGCCCCAACAGATACCGCTGCACTTGCAGGCGCCTGATGACCAGTGCAAAGCTCTCTTATCGCCTTCTGTAAAGCCCTGCAAACTGAGCCCAGGTGTGCACCTTCGCACGCTGCGCTCTGCTTGCCCGAGTTAACCGGCAGGCCTTGTCCGATGTGCTTTGTGCAGAACAGAGGATGTTTATGGTGCTGCGTTGTGGTTTAACCCCAGACAGCAACTGAGCCCCACACAGCATCGTGCTCACTCCCCCCGCGGCGGGTTGGAGTAGAACATTGGAAGGGTAAAAGTGAGAAAACTCGTGCGTTAGGTAAAGCCGGTTTCCCAGGTGAAGCAGAAGCCACACACATGAGCAGAGCAAAACGAGGAAGCCCTTCGCTTCTTCCCATGGGCAAGCAGGTGTTCAGCCACCTCCGGGAAAGCAGAGCTCTGTCACGTGTCACAGTTACTTGGGAAGACAAATGCCATCACCCGAATGTCCCCCCTTCTTCCTTCTTCCCCCGGCTTTATACGCTGAGCACGATGTCCTATGGTCTGGAACATGCCTTTGGCGAGCTGGGGTCAGCTGTCCCAGCTGTGTCCCTTCCCAGCTTCTTGTGCACCCCCAGCCTACGCGCTGTGGGCTGGGGTGAGGAGCAGAAAAGGCCTTGACTGTGTAACACTGCTCAGCAGTGACGAAAACATCCCGGAATCGTCACCCCTGTTTCCAGCACAAATCCCAAACCAGTATCAAATACAGTATATACTCTGATTACAAAAGCTTTTTAATATGGATCACTCATAGCCAGAGAAGAAACTATCAATTAATCTTCAGCATGGACCTCCCAGGAAGGTGAGGTTATACCTGTCCTGGCGAGACTTTAAAGGGCTGTTTCCTTTATTTTGTTGTGGGGGGGTTGTTATTGTTATGTTAATGAAGATCAACACTGACAGTAGCTATAATTATATATAAAACAGCTGATAATAAAAAACTGAGCTTACAAATAACTGAATTTAGAAACATAGCTGATGTTATACATCGTATTTTAGAAGCTGGCCCTCTTCAGGGATGTATCAGTTGAGAAAGACGACAGATGTTACTGAAGACATTTTCGTGATCATGGAAAGTTGAAAAGATTATGCAAGTACCGTGATTTTTGACACAGGGGGCAGGAGCTGTACTTGGGTTTCGTCCCCCCTTTCATCAAAAGGCTAATTTCCCCCATTTTACATTCTGTTTGCGTGGTCTGTTTTACAGAACCCTACGTACCGTTTTCTGATCCTGTATTCAGCGAGCATGTGCAGGCAGGGAGTCAACAAGGGACCACAACTGACACTGCAGTGCGAGCAGAAGAGTGACTGTGGAAAGGTTACCACTGACACACACAGACAAGAGATTGAATTTACCAGTTGTCCTGATGGACAGCCTTAATTTGGGCAATTATACCCTGCTCAATATGGATAAATGCTGTAAATCATCCTAATTCAAAGGCAGAAGAGGAGATTAGGGCAGCACGGATAAAATATATTTATCCATGCATACAGCACAGTATGTGTTTTGCTCTGTAGCGGTAGACTAAAATACAAACATAACCTACATGCTTGCACAACAGCTCGGGTCAGCTGTCATCGTGGAATTGGCTGTGGCTTTATTATTGCACACTTAGTGAGCACTCAGAGCACTAAACCACACCACAGCTCACTCCCAGGGACCAGCGCCTGCCAAAATGCCGAGCCCCTTCCTGGTTCGTTCAGTAGTTTGTTCGTTTTGATAGAAGTATCTGCAGTCTGAACGCAATCGTGGCCTCATTCCACTTCCAACAACAGCAGCACAAATTTTGCCGTTAATTTAACGGGAAAGTTTGAAGGCAGGTTTACACTGAAGTACGCGGGATCGCAGCTTTATTATTCCCAAAACAGCTAATCCAGTTAAGCATCTGTGAAGGATCAGAATTAATCACAGGACAGGGCAACACTGCACATCCTCGTGCACTAGACATTATCACTGCAGCCGTGCCACGACACCTTTGGTCCCAACACACAACGTGGAAGAACCACAGGGCCCGTCTGTAACGGGGGCGCCGCTGCCCACACGCGAGCCAACGCAGCTCCGCTCCACCTCCTGGGCTCTGGCCACGGCGCTACTCACTACGGCCGTCCTCCCGCAGACACGAGTGTTCTGCTAGCGACCCACACCTCCCCACGCAAAAGCAGAACCCTAGGCGCTCTGGAAGCCCCGCTGTCCCGCAGCCACCTAAGCTGTTCACGCTGCAGAAATGGGAACCAAAGCCCTGGCAGACCAGGGGAGCAGCCCCTCCTGCCTTCATACCTTCCCCCCGGGAGGCCATGGCGTGGTGGAGGTGGCCGTTCTGGCTCTCTCAGGTGCCAGGGAGCTCCTCTCCTCTGCCCTGCCGGCCTCCCGTGCCGGCAGTGTGCTGAGCAGCCTGCTGCTTCGCCAGCTCCTGCCCCCAACGCCCTCACAACAGCTGTGGGCTTAATTATGAAAATAACATTTTAATAGTCTCATAACTGAACTCCCTTCCAAAGATGCCAGCAGAGAGGCTGCAAGGATTCCTTTAACATCTTCAGCTAAACTTACTAATAGGCTGCATTTAAGCGATTAGGCTGTCCTAATGCACGCCGTTTACTGCTGGAGCCAGCCCTCCCACCTCAGTTTGCCGTTTGCCTTCTACATGATTCTTATCTCTGTGAGCATCAAGGTGGTCAGTGCTCCCACACACCAGACCTCCAAGGAAAGCAGAAGACCACGAAATTATCATAAAGGTAGCACTCCTGCTCTCATTATCTTCTTTTTTTTCTTGTTAAAGGGACTAATACATCGGTACCCAATCAGCACTCCCAAGGAACTGAATGTGCTAAGTGTACTTACGCAAATTATTTAAGATCACTAGGGGTTTACTTGCTTTTAACATTAAAAGAAAAAAAATTTTCTATGACAAGCATTCGTTTCCTTTTTTACTACCTTCGCAACTGAACCATTTCTTGCTTTGTAAAATAATTCTAAAGGGACTCCAAATCAGTATTTGGCTGCCAAGTTAACTTTTCTGTACCAACTCCAGAGTGAAAGGTGAATGCACACCGAAACAGTGCTGTGATTTCTCTCAATAAATAAGCCATGTATTCAGCAAACTTTCCTTCCCATTTCCCACTTTTTACCATTTCTTTTCACACCATTGTTACTGGAGTTGGGCAAATGTTTATTCTCAGTAGAAATTTTAATGACAGCAATTAGGGAAGTGATGAGTTTATCCACATCTCTTCCTTCCTCAAAGATTTCTCTGAACTGCTGCCTTTTTTTAAAAATCTGCAAATACGGGTACACTTATCTTTGCCCACCATTTCTCACACTGAGGTTCCTCGCAAGTCTGAAGCAAGTACGTCAAGGCATTTATTTCTGTGAACATGAGGATCTGCTACAGAGAAGAACAACTTTAGGTAGTGTCTCCACAGCTCTCCAAATGGCTGCACTAAGCTCTTCCCTTTAGATGGGATCAGGATTTTATCCCCTCTCACAACACTAAATAACTAGCCGTATTCTTGGGAAAAATAATTCGATCTTGAAACAGATTTTTAAAGAGTTTACTACTTCAGATAATGGTTTAGAAAAACACGCTGTATAGCCAGCTGAGGGGCTCGCAGTGCCACAGCAGTGTTTCTGCTCATGTCCACTCTGTCAGAGGGTCAGTCTGCTCTGCCCAGAGAACATTACTGGCCAAGATGCGACACCTCGTTGTAACTGATGTGCTATTTTTACTCAATTTTACAGCTGAGTTAAGCAAGGCACTGGGTTGTTGCATTAATTATCTACGGTCACCCAGCCTATAGAGCTGCAGGCTGGCCCTGCCCGTTAGCCGAGTGAACCATTTGTTGGTTAGTAAATTCATTTCGGTTGGTCTGGAAAAATCTGCTTGTATGTGTTTCATCTGTTGTGCAGCGAGCCGAGGCCGGTGTCCACCCAGCAGATGGAGGAGAGGAAGCACTGGCCTCCACAGATGGAGCCTCTGTACCCTGCCCTTGCTTAACTCACCCGGGAGATGACCCACTAAGAGAGCCAAATATCTCTAATTTGTCTTTACCGCTCTTTGTTGTTAGCTTTCCTTACGCTTTGGGAAAGAGCATGAGCAATCAAGGCGCAATACAGAAATAAAAATGAAATACATTGAACAGCATTACTCAGGCTGCAAGTTCACAACGTCGGGTCTGAAGGAAGCGTTTTGCCCAAAGCGAACGCTAACCCTGCAGAAGTGCTGAGGTGATGCACTCGTGCCACGGGAGCACGGGCATGCGCACCCAAAGGTGTGGATCCGTAGCCATGGCCACCGGTAGCACGCTGCATAGTGCCAAGTCTCAAACTATACCACAATCAAATTATTTATTCTCATACAGAAAAAATGAATATAGTCTTTTTTCTTTGTTGCTATTCATTATCTCTTACAGCCTAACAGTAACTTTAGAAATCCCAGGATGATCAGCAAATCCAGGGAGATTTAAACTATATTTTTGTATTAAAATAGTCAAGGATGTAGGTGACACGTTGTGGCCCCATGTAATTTAAATGTGATAGATTTAAAGGTAAAAAGCTCTTTGCAGTCTGTTGCAGAGAGTGAGCCAGATTCCCATCTCAGTTACAGAGAAATAAACCCAGACTAACGACACTGACTTCTGAACGTTGGAGTTAGTCCAGACTAACATTGGGTGTAACAGATTAAAATACAAGCTATTGTGTTTACGACTCGGTCTCTCTGAATGAAATATTTATCTATGTATTACAGACAGGTAGGAAAAGCTAGTGCATGGTTCTCCTACGTCAAGCTGCCCAAATCTCCTAATTATAAGCAGGGAGCAGAGCTTTACAAAGTACATTCCTCTCCCTTTCTTCATCACAATATCATCTTCAAAACTAGAATATTAAGGAAATAGAAACCAGGGTTTTTAAGGTTCTTACAGTCTGTGCTCCAGGGGAAAACAGGCACTCAGCTACGACTGAAATTGCTTCACAACGTGCGCTTCTGGGCCTGTGTTATCCTCACTCCACAGATGAGCAGAAAATATAGTTTGTTTCTCTTTTTTTTTTCCCCCTGGTTTGGCATCTGTGGCTCACTTAATGCTCCTGGATCCTGCAATGTTCTCAGGGAGAGACAGAGAGCACTGGCTGAATATTTTACTGGGGAAAAAATCCAGCTCCTGTCTTCTGTAAGTGTGCTTCATGCATCCTTAAAATGACCCCTTAAAGAGATCACGTGAAGAAAAATAAAAGCATAGCCCTTTTGTTCACAAAAGAAGCAGAATCTTTAGGGTCAATCGCTTCCCTTCCAAGAGCCAAAATAAGCGCTTCATTTCAAACCTCATCAAAACAAACCACCTATCATTAAAACATTAACCTATTTCTAAAAAACTCACAGATGATGTATCCTCAGGTGCATCTGCTGACAGGATGGATGCCCTGGCCCAGCCCCACACGTGGCCCCATTTCACCACCAGCCTGCTCCTCCTCAGCCTCCCACCAGCCCAGCACACCACAGACCCTCCAGCCCCACGCAATTTATAAGCACACGGAGTTTCAAAACCATTGGCAGCTGTAATTCCTCATCCATGTTTATTTTTAAGACAGGAAAGGTGATTACTTAGTGTAGAGGTCAAACCCTGAAATGAAGCTGCTAGGACACAGCAAGTGGCTGGGACTCGGCGTAGATAATTTGGGGTTTGTTGCCCAAACCTGCTTCACAAACACCAGGTCATTCAGGGGCCAGCTGACCACCTGCAACTCCCCGCTTTGCCGGGGGCGGACAGCAGTACAGGTTTGGGGGCTGAAAACAGCAAGGCCACGAGGCCTGAGCGCATACTACGATCCTTCCAAGCCCTCACCCTCCAAAACTATCCAAAAGCCAAAGACAATCTTCTCACCAAGTTTATACTTGAGCTTCCAGGTTCACATCTGTTCATCCACTAATCAGCTCGTGGCGCGATATGGTGGAACACACACAACTCCTATGGACTACAATGCTCTTTGTCCAAAGTAAAAATTCAACTAACTACATCATTTGTCAATCAATTTAAGTCTATTATCAGCCCTTGCAGGTGTTTGCATTTCTAGTTAGGTGATAGGCTATTGTGCCTGCAAAGCCCTTACTTTTAGCTCACTTGTAAGTGCATTGAGGAATCAGACACGTAAAAAACGCTCTACTAAAACACCAGCTGGCCAGTGATACGACTAACATGAGGAAATGGAAAGCTGGTGAAGAACCTCTAGGTGGAGTTTGAAGCAGTGGTCTAAAATCAGCGTAGTTTTCACCTTGGGGAGAAGTTCAGGGTTGTGGATTTTGGCCCTGCTCAAGGATGATACATATTCGACTGCAATGATAAGATCAGCCCATTGCCACCCCAAAATTTAAAACCGGTATCAGAGAGAGTTCACAGCGCACCTGCCACCCTCTAAAACTACGGGTTACGCACTGTAGCCTTGCGGTCCCCAAAGGCACACCCACCTGCAGCCCTGTGCTGAGCAGCGTCCCCACATGGCCCCACAGCGCCAACCACCACTGGCTCCTGCCCTGCCACTGGCTTCGACGCACCTATTCCTGCCGTCCAGGCAAGGTTATAAACGGGCACGCTCCTGTCTGTGTCACTGAATGACACTAGGAGTGCATTTGGTTTCTGGCAGAAAAGACAGGACAGTCGAATTTCATCCTTGAGCCCTTAATAATCTGTGTCCTCTGCAGAGTGTTAGAAGGGAGAGAAGTTTTTAACTTTCATAAAGCATAATAAAATATTGTTTAGGTTGATGTGATGCAGCAGAAAGCTCATACAGAAAGTACACACTGGTCTCCTGTTGTTGAGAGCAGGGAATACGCTGCCTGTGACTGGAATATGGTACATTATTTGAACTACAGCAAGGCGCTAGAAGTCCTTGCTCATTCCAACTCAGGCAATGAAGAAATGTCCTGAGAGTTCAGAAGCAGAGAAAATTTATACTATATCCGTGATATTTATATTAATAAATGATTCACGTTATTGCAGGGACCGCAGCTCAAAACACTTTGCCTTCAGAATTGTGGACAAACAGAAAAAAATTGTGTTTCCAAAGATCCACTGATGTGGGTTTACATGCTACTCTAATGTAATCACAAGAACATTAAACAGTACGAAAGTCTTCTCTCTTTTCCATGGCTGATTAAGCAGTTGGGAACAGAGAATTTACTGTGAAAAAAGCAAACAATTATATGCTATCTGAGGTAAACATTACCTTAGTAATGGAAGCTGAGCTTTAGAACCCTATTGTCAGTAGGGATTAGCATTATAATACTTAAAATGACATTTATAACACTTACTGAAATTACAAGAATGAAGTCTGTGGAGACACAGAAATGAAATCAGCTCAATGTGTTTTTATAAGAATACTGAAATCTAAGTCCCTTAGAGGAAAGATAT
>NW_010404376.1:0-12314 GCF_000710305.1 Buceros rhinoceros silvestris | reverse complement strand
GCGCCAGATTAAAAATTTTTAAAAGCACCCAAAACCAAACCGCCTCAGGGACCTGTAAGAAGCCACAGATGCTTTTGTTCTTCATGCCTGTTTATTTTTATGCCAGAGGTTCATACCGTATCTTCTGTTCGAAGGATAAGGTATTAAAATGGGAAAATACTTCCATCATAGCATACCTTATTCCAAGATTTTGTTACTGCCTGACTGACAGAAACCAGACAAAGAAATAAAACAAAAGGGGGGTGGGGGGGTGAGGTGCAGATGTTAACCTTTCCATTTATTTAAAACCCTATATTATTTTATGATTCTGCTTTACTTTCTGCTAAGGAAACTAACTCAAGACCCGATCAGAGTATCACTTTTCAAATGCCTAAATCCCTGTAAAGGTTTAGTGTCTGGCTGTGTGCATTTTGCTCAGTATTAACATGTTCAATGGAGTACTTTGATTTTTTTTTTTTTTTTATCTAGACGCCAGAAGCTGGTGAATATATGCTTCATAGCTTCAGATAAACCTTTTGTTCTTCTGGGGCTGATCAGCTGGTGCGGCAGCGAGAGGGAGAGAAGGAAGGAAATTCACAGGGGCTCCACGGTTTCAAAAAGTCAAATTACCTCTGAGCCATGGCATTGCTGATAATTTAAATGAAAAAATATATATACAGGCTGCACCACACAACATCTCTACTGTTAGGACTTTTAATGAAGCCCCAGTTGTGATGACACTGAAGCAGGGAACGCTACGGTGGGATAATTACTTGGCTCCCTCGCAGCTGAGTTTCACAGATGCATTATTAACGGCACATTCCATGCCATAACGAGCACCGAATGTAGGTGGGATTCGCAAGCCCCGGCATCCGCCATTAGCAGGTTGGCGCAAACACAAATGACTGTTTTCACAAAAGCATGCAAAGGTTGTGAAATTCCAATGAATTCTTTCACTGGAAAAAAGAGTTCAAGCTGCCATGACCGGATATGTCACCTCCCACGGCACGCCGCGCGCCTGGCGAGGCACCATGGGAAATTACAGAATCAGAATGCATTGATTTTGCTGTATAAAATACAGGCAGCAGCCCTGATGAAGAATTAAGGGGGAAATGCAATAACCTAATTCTCCTCCAACGTCCTCATGCCCACCCCTTCCAGCCCAGGCGCCCGGCTCCTGCACCCAGACAACTGCCAAGAGAAAAACAAGGATAAAAATTAGCTTTCACTTAGGCAGGTGGTGGAATACCGGGCTGGGTGCACCACTGGCTGCTTACACCAGGGCTGGACTTGGCCCGCTTTGTCTGAATGTCATCCGCTTTAGGACACAACATTTCCAACCAATACTTATTTTATGCTGCCACATATTTCATGTTATTCTCCATGACATTCATCCCCTAAACATTCCTTAGATACAAGCCCTTAACAGGTTTTCTCCATAGAATACTATTTACAGTATAAGAAATTATTAATAATAACTCCTCAAACCGTACTGTATATGGCTTGAAAACTCTGGAGAATACAGAAAGAATTTTCTCTCTCTCCTTCACACCACACACATAGAAAACACGACATTAACATCTTCCTTTATTACGGGGCAAGTTAGCCCAGCACTGTGCCTACACTCCTTCCTAGCCTCACCAATGCCAGATGCGATTAAGACATTCCTTACGACCACACTACAGTGCTTATTTCACTGTTTGCAGCACAAGTTCGAACTAGATGCAGTTACAAAATCAGTGGCAGCCCTGGTTCGGGGGGTTTGGTTTTTTTTTTTTTTTTTTTTTTTTTTTTTTTTTTTTTTTTTTTTTTCATGCTTCTAGTTCAAGGTGACCCTCTTCCTGTTTTGTGTGTCACCCCAAGTGTCGCTGCATGCATACTGAACCAATGCTCTCCCAGTAATTAACACCAGCACTTAATGAAGTCCAGCTGCTGCGATGGCAGACTGAAGGGATGCCAACCTTTGCAAACTAGTACTTGGGCTACTCCAGTTACAGCTGCTTTAAAACCACAGCAGTCAACTTCTCTTTGCCTACTTCTCAGAGATAATTCTTACCAAATAAGACAAGTGTTCAAGATTAAGCATTTAATAACAAAGCTTATCTCTGAACTAATATTTCAAGCTGGAAATGATATAAAGGGCTGGATCAACTTAAATGAATGCTGCAAAATTAATGAAAATCCTGAGCAGCAAATGAAAAGCTAAAATGAAGATTTGCACTATTAAATACATAAACCTTTAAAAACCCTAAAAGAGCAAGCAGTTCCAAGGGAAAATTGGAGACAGATTCTTCAGCAATATCTGTTCCTCTGAACTCCTTTCCTGATCCAGTACGAGAGACACTAACAGCCAATGCTTTATTAAAATAACGTACTCTGCCAGTTGTTTCATTACATGCAGCGGAATGGTAGGGATACTAGGTGGATGTTTCTGGGGAACGTTTGAAAAGGTTTGTGTTATAATTCATACCACATGGGCTTTCAAAAGGGGAAAAAGTACTCCTTCCACAGCCTTCCTCTGCACGTGCTCTCTTGCTCTGCTCCTTTATCTACCCCTCTTAATATGTTACTCTTCCATGCCGAAGTACTGATTACACTACCTGATTTAAATGGGAAATTTCTAAACTCCTCTCCATACCCCAAAAAAGCAATTTGAAATTGCAAAACACGCCCTCCTTCCCTCTCAGACCCATGTAATAGATATTAAACCCCACATTTCTGCTTTACATACCGACGCAGGACTCCCACTTCGGTCAGACAGGCACCTGATTCAGGCTGGAGACAGAGAACTGCGAGCTGAGCCCTCCCAGGGAGGGACCGCTGCCCCCACTGCCGGCCGGGAGCTGGGGGAAGCAGGGCAGGCCCAACAGGTGAGCAGGGCTCAGCCAACGAAGGGCAGAACCCTGGCAGGTGGACTTAGTTTTCAAAATTACCAGCAGAGATAATGGCTTCTACTACGATAAACACCAAGTGGCCTTTTAAAAGGCATGAGGGAAGGGACCTGGCTGATTTACTTTCATTTGAACTCATTTACACATAGGTAACGCATCAATTTACAAATATATTTAGCACCAGGACATCAACAATTCTTCCAAGCGTGGGTTAATCCAAGGCTCAAGCCCTACAATTTTTCCACTAGAGATCTAACATTGCACAGGATTGGTACTAAAGTACATCCTTGACTATTCTGCATGTCCATGCCCCAGAGAATGTAACTTCAAAACCAAATCATTCGCTTACACAATAACATAGTCCTTGGAATAAAACAAAAACTTGTGTATGCAGAGCAATGCCGTCTTCCAAGCACAAATTCCTTTCTTTTCCTTAATGCTAGCTCTGGACCCTACTGATGACTCAAAAAATTGGAATCTTTGTATAACCTGGCAGCACTCTGCAACGTATCAACACTTCGCAGTCAGGAAGGTAGCAAAGGGCTAAAAGCCAAGAACCCAACTTCAGTTTAATTTACAGAAAATACTGCCCATATTACACCATCTATTTTTCTCACTGTAAGTTTGATATTAAATTATCCAGACTTTCATAGGGAAAGCCAATTTTTAATTATCAAAAAGCCATTGTGGCTACATTCCACAAGGGCAAACCCTGGGAAAGGGACATGGTGGTTTCGCAGGGCACGGCACAAGGCTCACAAACCTCTCACGTGCATTGGCCTCTATGTAAGAGACAACCATGGAAAAAGGTCTGTTTACAACAAAAGGCATCTGGCAACCATGATTATTCTGCCTTAAAACGGAACATTTTAGACTTCTTAGCTCCCTCTTTTGTTCAGTTTTAGTTTTCATGCTTGCCGTTTTCTGCTCTTTTTGGTACACGTTATAACACAGCACAACACAACAAAAACCCGCAGCCAGTCACACCACTGCTTTTGAAACAGGTGAGCGTTACTAATTTCACCAAGAGGTCCATAGATATATTTTAAATTCATCTTTCAAATCATTTCACAAGGCAGCTACCCTGTTTCTTCTGCAAGGATGAAGCTTGCAACTTGCTAGCGTGGAAACTGAAGGGAATCGTCTACTTGAGAGTGGAGCCTGAACAGCTAAATACAGATTCAGTTCTAGATATTGAAACCTTCCTGCTCCCCAAGCACCGGTTCAGATCCAGCCACGCAGGCTTTACGCAGGCTTTAGATTTCAGGTTCCTCTAACATGTTGGTGGTGTTCAAATGCCGACAGACAGGGGGGCCTGTACCCGTGAAATTACAGGTATCTCCTGTCCCGGAGGCCTCTTTTTAAAGCTGCTGTGTGCCAGCAGTCTGGTCTTAAATAAAAGATGTACAATAACTTGTGAAGAGAAAAAATAAAATCCTTCATTATGAAACTGGCAGGCAGAGGAACCAAAGTTCCTTCTGGGATACTACCCTGTGCTCCAGATTTTAAAAGATAAGGCCACAAACACCTGAAAATAAAGTTTCTTCCCTATATTCATGAAGAGAAGGGTAGGTGTTTTTTAGATTATGTGTGGAAAGTAGAGTCCGTAGCCCGTTCAGTATTGCTGTATTACTAGTTCAGTTCCCTGAGACGCTGCTGTATCTGCAGAGGTGCAGCTATCTGTCCCCTGCGTGACACCAGGCGCCCGCTCTATGGGCACGTGAGTGACTACGCATGAGGTGTACGACAGATGTGGCGCGGTCAGGATACAGCGACAGCTTTAAACAAGCCACAGGCAGCACTTCAGAGATGTCACTGTACCACACCAGGACAAGATGCAGGATTCTGGCATCTCGGACATTACACCTGCTCCTAAAGCAGGCAAGTTTTGCTTAGACAAGACATAACTTTACTGCCAGTATGTCAGGAATGGAATAAAGTTTTTCTTAGTGAAATGAAGTGGAAAAGCATGTTTCCACAGTCTTTCGAGCGTTAGCTTTCACGTTCTTCAGCAGGTTACCCTCTGGTGTGTCTGAAGTCTGGGGCCCCCCGCTAGTCAAGCTGAACACTGACAAACGCAAAAGGGATGCGGCCGATAACCCGGATCTCCTCTCCGCCAGCACGGCAAGGGCTGGTGCTGCTTCTCCTGTGTTCGCTTTCCAGACAGGGAAATACTAATTGTCTTTTAAAAATCTCTATAGTATTTTGTCAATATTTTTTTATTACAGCAGAGCATGTATAAATATTTTATTGTAAACCAAGGGCCTAAAATAAACAGTTTAGTAAATAGTTATTACATTACAAGGAAAAACATCTGTGGAAACTGTTTTCCATGTAATTATTCTTGCTATTTTACATTAGCTCTCAATGTGAATTTCTTTGGCTCTAATGTTTCACTTGTTCTAAATCTTCCTCCTTGTTGCTATTATTAAAATCTTAAAAAGGTGCCAAATCTTAAATGAAGAAAAAAAATGATTCGCTAGAAATTATTCATATCACAGTGAGCCTCTACTAAACCTGGCAGGGGTGCAATATTTTCGGTGAAATTAACATAAAATATACAACTGCAAATTATCCAGGAAATAGCTATGTTCTTTACAGTGCACATTTACATTTGGTAAAAAATGTTCTACTTATCTGTCTAGCACAAAGCTCCAATCGCTTCCAAAGGCAGTTTTAAAGGGATAGCTACACCTCTGCACAGGGAGCTTTCGGTCCTTACAGCGGCGGTAACAAATAGCTGGTGGGGAAAGCGACCTTCGATAATTACTGGAGGTAACAGTCAGCGCTGGACATTCCTTGTTGTGAATACTAACAATCTAATTTTAGATTTATTTCCCTTTTGGATTTCCTCTCTTAAGCCTAAGTCCTTTCTACTAAACACAAGAAAAACTGTAATACCATGTAAAATGCAAATTTTGCTGTAAATATTTTATAAAATTGTTGCATACATCCCAAAAGCTATAGGTCTTAATTGAGAGCAGGCTATTTTTCCAGTCAATATATGGAAATGGAAAATGCTAATTCATGTTTTTCTACTTACGAAAAACCCTGGAGAACGGCAAAACCACAAATGCACTCACTTTAATATTATAAATATAATTTGGCTCCCTCTTCGCAGTCCCTGATGTCCTGGCTTTTATCTCCCAATGGCTGCAGAGGAAGAATCAGAGAATCGCTTTTACATCCCCTGCGCAGGAAGTCACCCCCGCGCGCTGCCAGCTTGGCAAAAGAGCAACAGCCCGAGCTCGCAAACGCGGCAAACAGGAACTGCAACAAGAAATTCCAGTGCTCTTACACAGGAAACAAGCCCCGAACGACAGCAAACCTGCTCGGGGTGAGCGGCACGCGCGCTCAGCCCTGCTGCCCAGAGCTGCTGCCACCACTGGCCCGCTGGGCAGAGGAGCGGGGCTGCCCCTCTGCTGTCCCCCAGCCCCATCGCTCTTCTTCGGATTTATTTTCTCCCTTCAGAGCAGCCAGTGGCTTGGACAATAAAACCTGGAAAAGCTCTCACGAGTTGTACTGAACATGACTAGAAGTTGTTTAGCCTGCTCCAGTGTACAGTCGCTTGCATTCACCTTATCCATCCACTTTTAATTTCTTTGTCAAGGAAAAGAATGATTTTAGCATCTTCTAAAAGAGAAATCATTAGGCTGCTGAAGTTAAATCTCTCCAAAGGTCATTTGAAGACTGAAAATTATACTATTCCCCATTAGACTTTTAATCTCACAATTACAGCTGAAGTTAACATGCATGTTTCGTTTTCCACCAGGCAAGAGCAGATCCACCTTTTTCTTTCTCTACAAGACCACTCAATGGCATGCCATCTTGATGAGCAACATCTCATAGTTAAACAGTACGAACAACAGAAATGCAAAATACTTAGCAAGAGGTTTTTTGAATTTTAAAACGCTATTTGATTAACCCTGGAAAGTCTTACTACACGCACAGCAAAATCCAGTCCGGGTAATCCCACCTGAGTCAAAGGACCTCTCTCGGCTCTCAAAACCACAGGCGTCGCCGGCACCGGCAGGGAGACAAGGGGAGAAGGAGCCATCTGTTTCCAGTTTGAGCTCTTACTCCTACATCCCCTACAAATGTTTCTGAATCGCGTAATGCTAGTGAGTGTAAGCAGGACCCGCCAGGCCAGCGAGAGCTACTTGTGTGAGTGGAAACTGCCCCTTTAGGCTCCGCACGGATATTCAGAACAGATCTGCAAAAACCTTGTGGAAAAGTCTGTGGGGCAAGAATTTACAGGTGTGCACTAGTTTCAAAACCCGTTGTACAGCGTTCACTGTTCTTATAGGCAGATGCATGGAAAAAATTCAATTTTCTTCATTCAAGACAGACTCTGATAACCAGCTAGTAAAACTCAGACTACAATTTCTTATTCAGTGTTCCACATGAGATGCATTTTGCTGAATTTAACATGTTTTGCTGTTAATGGATTTCACAGTGTGTTGCCATTTTTATACAGCTGTCCAAATAAAATGTTGTGTACAATGATGTGCTTTTACTGTACTGCTAGCCTGCAAATGGCAGCCACTTCCCCAGTCTAAGCCTTAGGAAAATGGGAAAACTCTTTGACTAGTCCATTTAATGTAAGATTTGGGGTCTCTAGAGTTCTTTTCCTTGTAAGTCATTTTCAAACAGGAATAAAGATGCAAGAAAGAAAGAATTACACCTTGTACATTTATGGTCTAGTAGTATTTCCACTGGAAGGACAAATAAACCTCAATATTTTCAGGTGTTAATAATAAAAGGGTATAAGCCATAGTTCGAGGGGTAACAGACCCCACCTTTGTGTTTGAAGTCCACGACAAGTCTATTTTCTTTCAAACTGCAGGGACTAGCGGTGCACAAAACACAAACCGCTGGGTAGTTACTAGTTGACAGGAGATGTCTGCGCTGATCTCCAGAACTGCTGACCTTCACCATTCGAGCTGCTTGGCAGCGAAGCAGTTACAGGCAAGCACACGTTTCTGTTTCAAAACAGGCGGTTCAGAAATACACCGTGAGTTTTCCCCACACCAACTCTACACGGACTCTCTGGTGCCCAAAGCTGAACGCTGATGTGTGGAAGCCTCCGGCAGTCAAAGAGTATGACGGGTGCCTGGACGCTAGATGCCCTGAGAGACAGAGGATGTCAACACTGTTAACGCACTTACCAAAAAAAAAAAAAAAAAAAACCCCAAAACCCCCAAAAAACCACCTCCTTACAAGATTCAGTGAAAACATGAGAAGAACCTAACTTTTCCTTTTACCAATGCTCTACTAACACATTCAACTTTTCTGATACCTTAAGTATTTTTATAGCATTGGATTTCTGTATAACTATGGGGTAGTACAATATGCTTTCTTTTTTTTTAAGAAACAAAAGAAAATTTCAAAAGGACTACAGACCTCAATTTCAGGCCATTATTTTTGAATTATTGTAATTATAAACAAAAAAGAAAAAATTATAGAATTTTTTTCATTGCATTTTTCATAATTTTTCTTTGTTGAACTAAGTCAGAGGATATATAACTTTAAAAGGCTTATATTAAAAAATGTAACATTCTCCCTCTAGATTTTCAAATGCAATATAAAGTAAAATAACTGAGCAACTAATATAATTTAAATTCCCCATCCCTCGAAAATTCACCATCCAGGTTTAACACAGCCATTGGTGATTTCTGTTTCTGTCACATCAGAATTAGCCTCCAAAGGAAATATTCTCCATTTATGTTCTTCTACAGGTGAGGCCCCAGCTATTAAACAGTTTTAAAAGATTCTGAAGGGCTATGGAGGGTTGCTTTGCTTCCCGCCCCACAAATCCTAGATTTTAAGAATAAATACTGAATGAAAAGGTCAACAGTTGCTCTGTCTTTTTCTCTTTTCTTTTTTCTTTTCTTTTAAGAAAAAGGGGGAAAGGGAAATTCTTCACTACAAAGTTGAAAAAGGAGAAAATATGACCGGAATACTGTCTTCCCTTCCACTAGCGCTATCTCCATCCGGCCCAGCTTGAATCAGTTACTGTTCATTGCACGAGGTTTCATCATTTAACTTCTCTTGCCAATATTTATTCCTGGATATAACTCACAGTCATGGGGTTTAAGAAATATTTGTCCATATCCCAATAATACGTGATAGCTGATGCACGCAAAACGGAACAGCAGAAGACACACCAGCGGTGCTAACTGGTGTTGATCCTTTAAAACACCCAAACTCTACATGGAGCAAAACTTCAAAGCAAGGGCTCTGCCTAGCCTGAACCACGCTAAAAAACTCGCCCCTGAATACAGACTAAGACACAGTTACCATAAAATCTGAACACTTCACAGTTACGCACACAGTGTTCGAAAGATTCAGCCATTTTTTAAGGCCCTTGACTGTCCGCCAGACGATGGACGATGTGCACGTGACGGCAGGATTGCCTCTCCGGTAGGCTATGAGCGGCTGAAGAAGCAGTTTACACACGCCAGCAGCGGGCTGGGTAATTCCTACCTGCAATGCCGATTTTTGCAGTCGTCTTCTCCTCCAGTTCAGGAGGTGCAGAAGAAGGAAACGTCAGACCAAATTGGGTTTGGCCTGTTTCTCCAGGAAGCAGGAGGTAAAAAGGCTCAACTCCTCCCCGTGGGGTCAGCACCTCATTCACCCCATCTGTGCCTGGGTGTGGGCCAGCAGGACAGACCACAAACCACAGAGCAGAGGAGAGGCGGGAGGCAGCGTATTGGTGAAAAAATGACTTCAGGAAACACCAGTGAATGACCAGGGCGGTGTTTTGGCCTGTCTGGAGCTCCGTCTTCTGAAGACTGTGGGATTCATACACATGATTTTTTCAGGGTTTTTCAGTTGAGGCAGGACGAAAAAGTTTTTTTTCATTTCTAGAATCATGATTTGTCAGTTCTTTTAAATTTGACATTCCTGCAGGGAGGTCTAACACGGACAACCTGAACTCCTTCTCCTCCCGCTTACTATGTAATCGTTCAGTGGTTATTGGCTGTCACAAGAACGGCAAGGTTTTTTATTTCTTTATTAAATAAATTTAAATTTTAAAATCTGGTGCAAATGACAGAGACCATTTGTGCAAATGCTTTATCTGTGCCAGGAGCCTTGAAACATTGAAAAAAAGGCTAAAGCATTTAAATAATTTACATGGGCTCCCTTCATGGGGATCACATGTTAAGGAACCTCAAGGTAGCAAGGTTTGCTCCACAAACAAAAAAAGAAAAAAGGTGCCAGTGCCCCAAACAGGCAGAGCATGCAGAGAGGTCTGTGTTTGACTTGACTTGCCTGCCAGCTACAACAAAACAGAAATAATTTTTTTCTAAGGGCCGTATCAGTTGGCAACCTCTTTTCTAGGAAACCAGGTTAAATCTTCCCAAGGTTGAGGATGCCTTTTAGTTAGAACTCTAATTAAAGGCAACAGGCCAACTGTCTCTCTTTGAAGTCAGCCAAGTAACAGGCGGAACAAATCTGGACCTTTAACATGTAGACAAACCATTTTTCTCTGATAACTAGAGTTAGGGTTCAGCATATGTATGCCAGTACTGTTACTGATTCAAAAACAGAGGGTTGATAAAGAAGAAGAATAAACATTTCAGGTCCAATGCTCAGAAGTGCTGAATATTGAACCAAATATTCAGCAAGAATGAAATCCATAATTTATTAGTAGAAAAGGAATTTAACTACGGATTACTAATATTATATATTTTCTTCTTCCATTTTCATATGACTGGTAACAATCTGGAACCTTGTCTAGGTTTCCCCAAAGAGGTAAAAAAGAGTATTTTATAACTCTGCCTAACCTAATTCCTCACCAACCCAACATGGGGTTTTCCATCTTCACTAAACATTCATTCCTTTGTTCCTTATTCATGTCTCCCATTTCAGCTATCTTTTACAAAAAGGCTCAAAGCTTTCTGTCACTCAAGGAAGGTAGTACCGGTACCTAACGATTCCAAACCAATAAACTCCTTTGGCAAACAACGGAGAAATGGGGGTAACACCTACTTTCTCCAGATAAAACCATCATCTGTTACTAAGCTCTCATAACACCCTCAACACCTAGATTTCAGGACAGAGCTGATACAGACATCAGCCCCACAATTCACATGAGGACAAGAACAACTTCCTGAAAACATTATTTATATGAAGCCTGAAGACCACACCTGGCAATGATGAAGGGTTTGCTTCCTCCTCCACCCCCAAGAAATATTATGGTGATTTTTCCTCGAAAGTAGGACACAGAGGGGTGCTGCCCTCTCCACTGGGAAGGAGTAGATTCATTTTGCCCTCTGCAGGGAGAACCCGAACCCCATATGGTGAGGACTTGCTTTCTTTTCCGGATTCAAGATTAGCAAAGAGGAGCTAGGAAATCTCTGAACCTAGAGATACACTAACTACCTGAGAAACAGGCAGGAAGCATCTCTGCAGACTCTTCCATACGAAGGTACAACAGGTTTCAAGGTTCGCAGCATTAATAAAAATGAAGAACAAGTTACACATTCAGAGAAATCACTGCTACACAGGGCTGTGTAGTTTTTTACTGAAAAACGGGGGTTTGTCACGTCGCCTAAGTGACGTTGAAAGGCTGGCAATAGACAGAGGTTCTTGCTAATAACTTTGCAGAAACACCACACTTCAAACTCAGACTGATTGCAGGAAAGCTGTTTTATCAACTGCTGCCTTTATGAATAAATATGAAACTACCAGGAAAATGTTTAAACAGGTGTAATCACAACTGCACATGAAAATTGAGTTTGGAGGCTGTGTGGAATCTTAACACTGTTAAGAAAGAATGAAAGCAATGTAAAACTGTGATCACAGCCGATTATGCATGTATCATGCAAAACAGGAATGTTGTCATAGCAGCTATAAAAATGTCAGTGAAAACTGAACTACTATTACCAAGTTGTAAATGAAATGAAAAATGCAAAAGGAATATGTGAATGAATACAT
This sequence comes from Buceros rhinoceros silvestris, assembly GCF_000710305.1. Lineage (NCBI taxonomy): Eukaryota > Metazoa > Chordata > Aves > Bucerotiformes > Bucerotidae > Buceros > Buceros rhinoceros. Next base: position 501 of record NW_010404376.1, on the reverse strand, counting down.
AAAGGGAAATGTTATTTCTTTGCTGGTAGATAAACAAGCAAAACAAAACACATCCTCATGGAACGGAGTAATTGGTATGAATATGCACAGGTAACAACTGCAGCAGGCCACATCTGCACACTACAATGGACACAATCATTATTATTTTGGTAATGAATTTTTCAGCCTTAGAAAGTAAAAATGTTATGCTACGAAACCAGTTTCCAAGTCAGAAACCAGTTAAGTAACCAATTACATTAAGGGCCAGTATTGTTTCCACCGAAGTAAAGCAGCAGCTCCTGCCTGTCGCCAATGGCAAGCGGGCTTTCAGCGTGAGCACGCGGCTGAAAGGGGCGGCTCTGAAAATGAAACATTTCCAGCCTTTTAGACACTCCGGTCACTCCCACGTTATTAACTACTTGCACAAGTGCTTAATTCTAAAAATAACTGACACCGAACAGAAACGCAGGGCTTGGAGCTGGACAAAATCGGGCGTAAGCAAACCCCTCTGCCCACGACCGC
>NW_010404375.1:190966-193098 GCF_000710305.1 Buceros rhinoceros silvestris | reverse complement strand
GGGGGGGTGGGGCGGGGAGGTGGGCTGCTAAGGTTTGGAAATATTTCCATAACAAAAGTTGCTCCAAAACATTGTGGTTCTTCAAAACATTGTGTGCTTCAAAACACTGTGGCAAACAGCATAGGAGCAATTAGGACACTGGTGTCGTGACAGCATCATGCAAGAAATGCCTGACAGAAGTTTTTTCCGATTCATGAAAGAAAACTGCAGCGCTCTTAACTCAGAATATTTCCCTGAAGGAACTCAAAACCATCACTTGCAACGAACGGCCCAATAGCTATCATCAACCTGAACAATGTTTTACTTTGAGACTACAGTGTTAAATTCAAAGTGAAGGTGTCTTCGTTGGAAGAGCGATTCTACAACAGGACAAGCCGCTGGCAGAAGCTCTGCTGGACGTTTTAGTGATTAGCTGGATGTGATTAGCTTGCCTACAGGGTTCATTTTTATGGGTAATTATCACAATGAAAAATGTGGGTCCTGGGGTCCGCCGCCCTTACCCAGGGTGCCAGTCAACTTCTCTGATGGGTTTCAACAGGCCTCATTTTTGTCCATATCCTCTTGCGTGGCTAAAATAGAGAAGGGATTAAGGAAAGTCCAGGACTAAACACCTGGACCTCCCAGAACAGCAAATCCACTATCAGGGCTGTTTCCAAGCTGATCCTTACAGGACAGAAAAACGTCCTGTCGCTGAGGAACAGATGGAAGAAAAGCAGCGAGGACTGTGTAGTCAGTCTCGTAAGAGCTCGTCCCAAAGTATTCTGCACTGCATGGTGCAGACAGGAAGCTCTGGAAGCCTTTGGGTCTAGATGTAAAATTTACAAGGAACTCAGGGTCCATTTTTGGGTGCAAAGCGGAAGGTGGCAAAGCGGTACCAAGCTGGGTCCCACTGAGAAGCCACGTAGCTGTGTCAGTGCAGTGCTGCAGCACCGCGAGCAGACCTGATGAAAAGGCAATGCTGGCTGCCACAAGAAGGGCAAGGACTTCACTCTGCTGAAGAACTGCTTGTGAAAAGGTAGAGCCATCAACTCCGGGGTGAGCCTCGTGCCCAGCGGGCAGCTTGCCACAGAAGTCCTCAACTTTGAGAACGCTTTCACTTCAAAAGATCTCACAAAATGCGAGGACACGTGCTGGCAACAGTGAGCTCCTCTGAGGTACCTTTCCCCTTCTAGCTGTATTTGCCTAAGAATTTCAGGCACAGAAACAAATGAGTGAAAGGGAATATTCAGATATGTGACAGGAACGGTCTCTATAGTTATTTCTTTGTCAGCCAATGCCTTGTTTTCTTTTTGTCAAAGTCATAAAAAGCTATTGTAGGTGCAGCCCACGGAGAAACAACCCACAGCCCTCCCTGCAATGCCGAGGGCAGGGATCTTTATGTTGTTAGTGCACCGTTTGGAATTCATGCAATGCATCCACTCAGTTAAATTAAAGCATTTCCTGTAGCAGTCGAGGAAGGATGCAGAAAATAGGTGCTATTATAAAAGCATTGTTTGATTGGCCTTTTTCCTCTGCAAGCCGTTAGAACACGGTAGCTCACGCATCTGAACTGCAGGATCTCTTTCCTCCCATCCGTTACCAACATGACATAAATGCCAAGGGCTGCCCCTGGAGCCGGCAGCCCTGCTGCAGATACATGAGCTGTAAAGGAGACAAGGATCTGTCTCTAGTGCTTTTCATTCTTTTTGGCCCTCCCCGAGTTCGGTGTTCCCCACACTGCAGGTTCCTATCTCTCTGGTTAGTCACTCTGTTTTTCAGCCACTGCTCTTCCTGTGGGACCCTCCCGGGTGTCTGCTTCTCCCTGCATTCGATAAGGAGATTATTTGGAATGGAAGTAGACAAGCACAGGTGCTGGGACCACCTGCTGCCATCTCTTCAGTGCTTTTGGACAGTATAATAGTGCTGGGGTTTAACCTCAGTATTGCCTGCCTTTTTTTTTTTTTCACAAAAGTTAGCTTTCAATTCATTTATACAGAGGTCTGAGAGGAGGAATTATGAAAGACACTGTTGCCTTGGTCCTGGAAAAGCAATTTGCTAGAATACTGTACCCAGGACAACAGACTTTTCCTTTGCATTATTTCAAAACCTCTGGCAGGCCCAACATCTCTTGTGAAGACTCATTCCCCATCGCT
>NW_010404375.1:189162-190818 GCF_000710305.1 Buceros rhinoceros silvestris | reverse complement strand
CTTTCCCTTTGCTGCTTAACAGTCTCACGTGCCTTATTATGTGCCTGCTCCTGCCAGCTCCCAAATTTTCTGTGGCTGTGCGCAGCAGTAACGGAGTACCTCACTCCCTCGGTTGGCTGTGTTAGAGTCGGGCAGAGTCTCAGCCTCAAAGGGCACCTGCAGTAGTGACTTACTGTGGCAGAGAGTTTCTTTGCAGCGGGAATTTGCTTAGTGTCTGTTCTCGGCACCTTGTGGCACGCTCTCAAGTTCACTGCTGGTGCAGAGCTCTTTGCCTCCTGATGGTAGGGTGAAGTCACACACGTGGGCCATGGTGTTCCACAGCCAGTGCAGACACCTTCAGCACGTTGCTCTCTACGCATGCATTGTGCCCACCTGGGACTGGCAACTGGTGCAAATTTTGTTGCCTGTATAGACACAATATGGATGTAAAGTCCTGGAACCACAACAAGCAAGCGGTGAAAAAAAAAGGCTCAGTTTGGTTCTTGTTTACACAGATAATAATAAAAAAGTGTTGGTTCAAAGGAAGCCACATTTTCCATGAACTTTCTATAGCGAGACTTGGAATCAGATATTCTCGGTTTAGCCCAAGAGCGAAGGAGAAATCCATTAATTGCATGAAAATTAACGGAAGACAGCTGAATTCCAGCTTTAAATGGTGCTTGGTGCAGCTGGAGTCTAAATCAGAATCAGCAAGACCTGAATAAGACAAACTGATACGGAGTATCTAACAGAGAGGTTTGAGAGAGATACTACAGCTTGCAGCCAGGGGAGAGAAATAGTTTCTCAGCTTATTTCTGTTCGGCTTTCATAATCACAGAAATGCTTCTAGATTTGCCAGAAATGTTTATGCTAGATTTAACACATCTCTGGAAAATTTTGGTCCAACGTACCTAAGTAACTTCCGCTTAAAGTAAGGTTGGGTTTTCGTTGTCACGCATGTTATGCCCACTGCTGGAAACGTGAACAAACTCTGAGGTCATTTTATGGGGTGTATCACTTGGAGCACAACTAGAAGCACCAAGTGCAAAACAAGCCTTCCAGGTGCACGTGGTGGAAGTGCTCTTTGGGGCTCAGCACTTAACAAAATGAACAGGTTTATAAAGTCACCTGAGTGTCTGAAGATGGAGAATTTATTCCGGAGCTGATATGCAATGTTAGGCAACTCGCTTTTCGTCGTGGTGTTTTGTTTTTGCCTACGAAAAGGAGGGGTAATTTTATTTATTTCCTTCTGTCAGCTTTGAAAGCAGAATGCCTGGTCACATCATTATTCCTCACTGAATGTTGCTTCATTGTGTTGATGTATGATATCCCTCTGCTTTTGGAAGTTTTGCAACATCCTAAATCAGACGCACGCGCTGTTTCATTCGTGTTGTACATGCCATCTTCCACTGGGATCCCATATTTTTCTCCCGGAATTTGCCCAGCCCTTAGCTCTTAAAGAAAATTGGGGTCAGCAAGCCACCAGTGCCAGACCCAATGGAAACCCCATCTTTAGAGTAGACACAAAGTGACACAAAGGTTTACCTGTGGTTGTGAGGGGAATGTGTGCAGGCTGTGATTCACAAAGACAGACTGTGTGTGCCACTCTCCCCAAGAGTGTGTCTTCTGTACCTTCGGTAGCTACCGGAGCGATCAGGAATGCACAGAGTTCGCATT
>NW_010404375.1:187095-189074 GCF_000710305.1 Buceros rhinoceros silvestris | reverse complement strand
CATTCCTGCAGATATATTATCTGAAAGTGTGGCCCTTTGTTTGCGTTACCTCTGTTCCGTTCTTCCAGTCCTTCATTGTAAGAGAGACCTGTTTATACATTCCATTTTTCTTGGTCTTCTTGGCACCTCGCAGACAAACACTACTCCAGGTTGATGCCTTTATTTACAATGCCGTGAAAGTAACCGTCTATGTAAAATTTAGGAAGAGACAAAAGAGCGTGTTCGCCATCCGATGATTTCATCTCTAGCTTTCCAGCACCTTTTGTTATTTCAGGCTATTTTTTCCTGGTGGGAATAGGCACATTCAGCTGTTGTTTTTCATGCTGAAAGACTGTGTGGAAGCACTTCCCTGGGTTTTTTTGTTTTGTGTTTTTTTTCCAGACATGTCTTTCAGCATGTTTCCAAAGGCTTGGAATCAGCACATTGTGTTGTGACATGTGCATACTTGACACTGCTTTGTTCTCTGACTTCCTTTTGCTTGCAATCTTTAGGAAGTTATCTTACAATTAGCAAGGAATTTTGAGTCAGTGTTGTTGCAGACCCAGCATATTGTCCTCTGCCATCTGCAAAGAAAGCTTGGAAGAGCAGGAGGCAAGAAAGTCATTTTAGTGTTTTTAACTGGCTGAAGCAAACAGTATTCTAGCTTCAGTTCGCTGCAAAGAGAGTCCTAGCTTTGACTGCAGCCAGCTAAGAAAAAAAATATTACACACTACAAACATCTTCTTAATTCAATGAATTAAAGGAAAAGCTAAGGCATGACAGTAACTGTCCTGAGATTGAATACATCCTTCTTCTGTGTTTTGCCCTGGTTGAGCGACTCTCTCATCACACACCAAAAGTGAAAAGGTATCTTTTTCCTTAGAAGTTTATACAGAATTGATTTTTTTTCTTCTCAACTTTACACCTGTACGTAAATGAAGCCTGTTCACCTATGCTGTAAGCAAAGCTGATAAAAACAAAGAAATCATGTTTTATTTGGTCTCAGATACGTTCATTTCTAACTGGCTGAGAAGCACATTTTTTTATGGTGTTATTGTTTTTCTCCCTGTACTTCAGCCCAGAGAAGCAGCTAGTTTGTTCTGAGCTGCTTTCCTGTCCAGACAACACAGCTCCAGAAAGAGAGAAGCGGCGGCACTTTGGGCATAAGGGGATACCTTGAGAGCTGTCTCGGAAACCCCCCCACAGGGAAAGCCCTGGTTTCCACCACCCAGTCAGGCACCACCTGGCTGTGCTCCCCGTATGTGGGGTGGGATCTGGGGTTTGTGCAAAGAGCCCTTGCAGACAGGGGCTGCCCAGGACCTCCCCATGGCAGCTGCATCCATTGTCTCTACGGTGGTGCCTCTGTGAAGGACCTGGTCCTAACAAGGCTGGCAGCCGCCCGAGGTGCCCATTTGTGCTTCACGCAGCAATCCTGAGAGCACCGTTAACGTGGCAAACATGATGAAATCTTTACCATTGTATGAGAAGAAGAGAACAAGAACCTGTGCCAGGAAGAAAGCAACCATAGGTACACACCTATGTTAATGTAGCACTGAGACCTTCTCAGCTGGTACTGCGTGCATAGCTGCTTCTTATTTCTGATAGAAATCTTGTTATGCCCACGCAAGCCTCGACGAATCGGCCGGATGTTCAGAGATGTTGAGGTCTTTAGATCTCGCTGACTGCTAAAATGAGACCAAGTGCCTGAGACTGGAGGCAGGGCCATACCATGTGGCCAGTGAGGCATCTCGTAGGCCATGGTGTAAAGTCTTGCTCAACGTTAGCTTACTCTGGATGTAAACGCTCAAGCTGTAACATTCTGTCATTACTGGGCAATAGATTTGTGTGATTTACAGGAGCATCATTCAGGCAAATATTGTTTAGCTGTTATGGGAGAGGTGGGGAAAGGGTCTCCCTAGTTAGTATTTTGAGTAGCCACAGAATATGCATTATAGTATTTGGAAACAAAATTTTGTTGTCAGGAGGCCTCGCCTTCCTGC
>NW_010404375.1:179832-187009 GCF_000710305.1 Buceros rhinoceros silvestris | reverse complement strand
GAGGTTTTTTTCCTTGAGAGTCAGTGAAATTGTAACAAAACATCTGTTTCAGACTTTAAGAACAGACCCGAGGAAACAGAACTTTTTATGCACAGGATCTCAATGCATCAGCAAGGAGTTTCTGTTTTTCATTGTGCTAAGACATGTCTCCATCAGCTCCCCTAAAAGACACAACCTGAGCACGTCTACACAGCGTAGTGGAGTGTAATACAGTGACAGCCAAATAAACAGCAGCTACACTGACGGCCGAACTGTGTCAGGGCAGGGCTCTGCTGGAGCTGCGAGACCAGCTCCGTAATTCCCAGACAAGCACTGCCCAGACAAAGCGGGATTTCTCCGAGACAGATCAGATATCTGCGCTCCACAGTCCTTGGCGCTGAACAGACACGCCGAGTCCATCACAGTAACAGGAAGTCCTGAATATTGAGCAATTCTTCAACTACTGAGCAAGACAGAACTATTTACATCCCAAATATTTAAGTGTTGCTTAATTTTTTTCATTGTGAACTCTCCTGCTGGTATCTGTGTTTCAGATCACTGTGTAAGAGGGAGAGCATATCTGAAAGGCCCTGCGAGACTGAGAGCTTGCGACACAACACAGAAGAGAGTCTAAAATTATGTATTTGCCAGAAACACAACAATAATAATTTGTATAACTAAAGTAGAAGGAAAGAAGGTTATGGCGTAAATTCTAATGTAAGACAATCAACAAAGTCAAAATGGCTAAGCCTTGAAAAAGAGGAGTTTTTTAATGTTGGAAGTTCTTTTTTGGTTCTTTATGGCAAAAAGTCCCCTCAATTCAATTTACTAACTCCAAAATCTAAGGATTACCATGTATGGAGCATAAAACCCACTGCAGCAAAGAGAAAAATATCACCCCCTTGCCAATTTGTTGTCAGTCAGTGCCTTCTATTGCTGTGTTTTCCTGCAATATAAATGGCATTGAGGGTGCTCACTCAGGAGAGCTGCACAAACTGGAATTCTGTGTGGTGTCCATGCTGCACAGAGCATGCCAGATGATTTCTTATATATTAAATAATTCCTTCTATAATATGTTTTCCACACGTAGAGATCCGAATGGATATGCCAGAATAGTGAGGAACTGTACCTAGTCACAGAGAGATTCCGCATAGTCCTCTAAAACCTGCTTGGTTTATTTATTTCTTTTTTAACAGCACACATCAGAATAATCTATCATTTTTCAGCACTAGTGTCATTTATTAGCATTATCTAAGTTGTACTACTTTCCTTGTCACATCATAAGTTAACCTTTGCTAATCACTACCCTGGACATTTACCAGGCTTTCCCTAGGGGTGTGTTTAACTAGAGCCACGGTTTTCCTGTTACTGTGTCCTCCTGGGCTCTGAAAGCTCATGGTGATTCTAGTCAGAGACTGTAAATAAATCCACCTGAGTCTGATGCCAGGGAACTTAATGCACTAAGTGGGTACATGCCTCATTTCAGTGACCTTCATGGCTGGTAGTGTAGTAAGATCCTCAAAGACCCCTGCCTTTTACCCCACTTGCTGAACACTTCACGTCCTCCAGTTTGGAAGCTTAATAGAAATGATTTAAAGTCTTTCTCCCTCCTCAAAATGTAGCAGTTTCCTTTTCTTCGTACCCTTTGTTGGCTTGGCAAAACACCACGGCCTGCGCGTGGTGTGAAGAGCCGTACACGAGTGCCACACAATCCCCTTCTTTGAAGGGGCACTGGATGTACCAGCTAGATGCCGGTTTCCAGCAACTACACAAACTAGATGTGTGGTTTTGCCTATCAGCACTTTCGTGTGACCCCCACAGGAGCTCTCCTCTGCCACTTGCCATGTAGTTAAAGGAGCATGAGAAATTCTACTAAGGTCTCCCAAGACTGCAGCCAGCTGCGGAATTCCAGCCACAGGAAGCCACAAAATGGCAGAGATGCTGGGAAAGGAAAAACGCCTTTTGAAGGTACCACGAGGAAGCACTTAGGCTACAGACATGTTACTCCTGATAGACTGTTACAATTCAATCCAAAAGCTCAAACAAAACCTTGAAGACAAGTGAATTGGTTTTAAAAAACCAACTGAACAACCCTACAGGAATCCCCGCTTTTCATTAGCAGAGGTACTGACCGAGCTGGGTTGACAATTCAACATCTACTCCCTCGAGGGGTATTTTTCAGACTTAACAGGCTAAGTTGTTGCCAATACATCTGAAAACAAAAACTTCTTAAACTAGGAGGGGAATCCAACACGAGACGTCCAGCTGCGCTGCATTAAAGCGCTCCACTTACAACATGCCATCAATCACAGAGCCAGAGAGTGCTGACGTTATTTGTATGAAATGTAAGAGTGCTATTACTCACCTGCAATTAAAAAGAATAGTTTGATTTGGTTGCCTGCCGAGAGTTATGTGACTATTTTCCCTTTCGCCAGGTTATGAATTTTGCCAGCTTCCATAATACGAAGGTAGCATTCCAGGTTCTGACTAAATCGTGAACAATGACACGATACAGGTCATATAATTTTAGAGGGAAAATCATTCTTCTGAATTCTGAATTAGAAATCCATTTTATTCACCCACATTCTTTGCATGGGCTGCTTGCAATATCATTAAACCACAGTTTTAATTGGTGCTCTTGTTGGCACAGTCTGAGAAGAGTCCAAGACCTGTATGGAGACTGAATTATTCTATCCTCCCTAGATTTGGACCCTCAAGGCATGGATTGAGATGAGACACTAACGGGGCAGCATGCAAAAGCTTGTATTACTGAGACAGATCTCCCTCATGGATAAGAAGAAATAGGAACCTTCCAACTTACAGTTCTAAATGAGAACAAAGCTACAGATAGGGAAAAGAGTCAGGCGAGGATCTGAGCAAAGATTAGTAACGGAATGGGAGCATCGGAGCCATCTAGAGGGGGTTTTGGCTGGGTTACATCTTCCAGAATTAGGGACAAGAAGCCCCCAAGGTTGAGCGCAGGCTTCTACCACGTCTGGCAACGTGAAACATTCATGTGTGTTAAATGCACGTGCAATTTAAAAAAAGAAAAGAAAAGAAGACAGAAGACAAGCAAGGGCAAGTAAGGAAAGTTACTATGAAGATAGAAATTCCTTGAGTAAGTGCCTTTGGTTCATTTTTTTCAGGTTCAGTCTACAATTTCCTCCATATTACAGCAATACTTTTCAGTCGCCATTAAACATGGCTCATACCAAACTAGAGGTATCAAAAATAGTTTTTCTCACTCCCAGAAACATTTGCTTAAGAATTTCTCTCTCAGCAAATAAAGGATTTTGAATATTCACATCAGTAGAGAACAATTAGTGAGAGGAGCATTTTTTTACTTTTAAAGCTATTTGTTGACTCAGGTCATGGGAGCGCCAAAGTTAACTAGCCAGGACTGGCGCACTTAGGTCTGGGTGTAATTTTCAGCTGCATCTTGGTGCCATAACACACAGGTATCCAGGTGTCCGTACGCCCATTCCTTCACTTTGGTTTCTGAAGAAAAGTTACCCAGTTTGTGAGCCTGAAGGGAGCTGAAACGTGCTTCAGTGAAGCCCTTATTTGCAGCCTTGTACTTCAGAAGATCCCAACACAGAAGTTATTTGACACAAGCACATACAGCCAAGAAGCATAACCGATGTGTTGCAAAAACAGGCCTTGTTTTGATATCAAGTAGAGGAAAAATAACCACACTACACTGTGCACATCAGGCAAAACCGTATCTCAGAAAAGAAGGAGTTCTCAGCACAGGAGCAGGTCCAGGGGAGGCGGCAGGTTGGAGCACCTCTGCTGTGAGGACAGGCTGAGAGAGCTGGGGTTGTTCAGCCTGGAGAAGAGAAGGCTCCAGGGAGACCTTAGGGCAGCCTTTCAGTACTTAAAGGGGGCCTGTAAGAGAGATGGGGACGGTCTTTTTAGCAGGGGCTGTTGAGACAGGACAAGGGGTGATGGTTTTGAACTAAAAGAGGGGAGATTCAGATTAGATATAAGGAAGGAATTTTTCACACTGAGGGTGGTGGAACACAGGCTGCCCAGAGGTGGTAGATGCCCCATCCCTGGAACCATTCCAGGTCAGGTTGTCTGGGGCTCTGGGCAACCTGCTCTAGTTGAAGATGTCCCTGCGGACTGCAGGGGTGTCGGTCTAGATGACCTTTGAAGGTCCCTCCCAACCCAGAGCATTCTGTGATTCTATGATAATGCTAGCAGGAAGTACTTGTAAATAACAACCGGTTCCTTTTACAACATCACTTGCTCTTCTCCAAGGTATTCTCAGAGACTTTCAGTCTCAGTGACGAGAAACCATTTAAATGTTTCATCCAGAGTGTTGATATTAAAAAGCAATGACTAGTCAAGGCCTTACACCACACGAGTTTCGTCATGTAAATCTTTCTGTATCAGTTCTCTTCCATGTGACTTTTTTCTATTTCCCAAAATTCTCAAGGATGTTTGAGGGCTTAGATAACACAAAGGAACCTGCCATCCTGTAGTAGAGAGGCAGGATGATTTGAAACAAGCTTATCGAAGGGTCATATCCTGCCATTGATTTTTTTTCAGTGCTCCCTATTGATTTCAGAGGTGAGTTCCACATGCAGATCAATACCAGGATATGGTCTTTATTTATTAGTATACTTCTGGTCATTTCACTCTCCCCTAATGCTTCAAAACATATGGAGCTAATTACAGCATTCAACGTTACACTGACCTTGGTGTCTTCAGGGGAGAGTTAAGCCTTCATTTGGTCAACAGAATAATTTGAAAGGATTGTTTGGTGACTTCTGCCATTGATCCAGAAATAGATCCTGTGACACATTATTTCAGGGCAGGACTGAAGTGGAGTAACAGAGACACATGGATAAGCACGTCCTTTGACTAACCAGCAGCTGCACACTGAATTCCCAGCAGAAGTTTCAGACAGCGTTTTGACAATGAGAAACTCTCTGCGTTGAGTCAGTGGTCTGATTCTCCTGACCTAGCCTAATGTCTCAAAGACTTCATGTTCTAAAGAAATATACGTCAGGCACTTGGATGAAAATTCCCCTGCTATAAATTTCTGACCGTCATCAGTATCTTTTGCTTACCGGGTCAGCAATACAAGAACTGCAATTTTCAAGACATTCATTACATATTTTCACTTCCTGGGGCTCAGAGCCTCTGCTGACCTGGAAAAAGTTTGTACCTATTCTCAAACTAGCTGCCGAGAACAGGACTGAATTACCACACCGGGTCGTCAGTGGCTCTGACTCACCGATAAGCCTTCGCCCCCATGTTGCAGCTGGGCCCTCTGCCACCTCTAGCTTTACTAGCTGTTCGAAAGCGGTGCAGCAGATTGCGGCCGATGTGAAAAGGACGACGGCAGTGTGCAGGTCTGACACAGACTTTAAATTGCACAAGAACTGAATTGGCTTTAAAGAGACAGTGCTTTTCCGTTTCTCTTGCTTTCCATACGGATACGGGCATGGGAAAGAATTAGCCATGGGCCTGATTTGAATGTTCTGCCTCTTAAGAAATCACATCTTCCACCCAGAGGTCTAACATTTACACGGCCAAAATGCAACACTGTATTAAAAAGCAGGGTAAATAAAACACTTCTTTCCTATGAGCTAGCCCTATGTTACCTTTCTGTACCCCGAAAAAGCACCAAGATAACCAATCTCTGCATTCAGAAGCCTTCTCCTTAAAAGCAGAAAGCCAAATAATCTTGTCATTGTTTCTAGGTTTGCATTAGAGGCAGAGCAAAAGAGGCACAGCCTCAAATTTTTCATCTATAATATAACCAGTGCATCCTAGTATTCAGCTTCAATAAACCGACAGCCACTCTTTAACTTCTGCGTGTATCTCGCTATGCTTGACTAAACTGAAGAGAGCAAAGGAACAAATGAGCAAAGAAAAGAAGGCACAGAGGGAAAACAGAGCTTCACCATTTGCTCAGTCACCTTGGAGGGTTAGGAAACGTCAGTGCTCTATTGACTTTGCTTCTCTTGTACTCCTTTACATCACTGGAGAGTCTGGCCTGTCCTTTAAGAAAATACTGCTCCATTTCAATTGTTAAATAGTGACAAAGTCCAGGTGACCCTAGCACAGAGTCTGAGTGGTTTATGTCAAGCCTGGAGACAGTGACTCATGGAGTCACAGATGATCCGTTGATAAATGTCACCGGTATCAGAAACGTGGCCATTAACATGAGTGATGTGAGAACTAAGAGGTTAAGTAAAAGCTACCTTCATAATGAGTGTGTGATACAGAAAAGCAACATTATGACCCAGGCTTGGATTTTTGGGTTTGTTTCTCATTTCCCCTTAAGGTGGATTTTTTTTTTCTTCCTAGTTTTGCTTGTGATTAGATGTTTTATAAGGTTTATTTTAACGCAACATACATTTTTTCATGAGCTCATCGTCTGGGAAAAGTCTACAAGAAATGTTAAAAAGAGGTTCAGGTGATCCAGGGGTTTTTTGCAACAGTTTGCTGCAGCAAAGCAGTCTGTTTGCAACAAACTGCTAGGATTTGGGATTGCCTTAGCTCCAGAGTGGCTCAGGGGCTGGTTTTGAAAACATTTCTAGTAAGAGTAAACTGCATCAGTACGTATATTACAAGCAATGAGTTCCCTTATATACAGTTACACAGAAGTCTGAGGACTTTGCTGAAGCAGAGCCCTGACGAAATCTTCCAAAGTTTTATTGCTTAAATTAATAAGCACTCAACACTTTAGGTAACCACACAGAGCACCCTTCTTAGTTAAAATTCAAGAATTCAGTAAGTCATTCAAGTCACTGTGTCCAAGTGGCATCCTACCATAGGCACAGAGACTCCTCTGATCTTCAGCGATTTAATGCAAAAAATTACAATTTAGGAAAACTGTGGGAAATGCAAAATCTCACAAATTCATTATCAAGAAGCTGATTCACACCATGAAAAGCAGAAGCCAGCATTTCATAGTGGTGCTGACTACGTACGAAGAGTACACACATAAATTATGGATGATACTTTTTTAGTACACTGTCCATTTTCAGTTATATCTCTTTTCGCCATCCTTTTGTCTACTGCGCTTTGTTAAGCAAAAAGATAAAGCAGGTTTAGGCCACTACCATTACAGAGAGATTTACCGGAATGCAGTCCAGCCATCAAAGCATTTAACTAAAGAAACAGAAAGGGGTAAACAGTTTTTGTGGCCAGTGGAAGCTTTAGGCCACCTCGCAGGGCA
>NW_010404375.1:179266-179720 GCF_000710305.1 Buceros rhinoceros silvestris | reverse complement strand
GTTTTTGTGTCCAGTGGAAGCTTTAGGCACCCTGGCAGTGCAGGGTGAGCAGTTGGGCTTATGAACTTGAAGCTCTCTTCCAACCCAAATGGTTCTGCGATTCCATTAATCCAAGCTAAATGCTCCTTAGGGTTTAGCACAAAGATGGACTGAGAAATGGTAAACACAAGTTGGAACATTGGAAGTTCAGACCAGATATAAAGGGAGACTTTTTTAATCACAAGGGTGATAAGACACTGGAACAGATTGCCCTGAAAGGCTGAGGAATCTCCGTCCTTGAAGATGCTCAAAACTTGACTGAACCAACCCTGAGCAACCTGGTCGAGCTGGACCTGGTCCGAGCAGGGAGATTGCACTCATTCTCTGGAGGTCTTTCCATCCTAAGGTATTTCCTGGATATATTCCCTGTCTAGTGAATTCTTCTACTTCTTTAATCACTGGAACAATTTCATCA
>NW_010404375.1:170063-179074 GCF_000710305.1 Buceros rhinoceros silvestris | reverse complement strand
AGCCGGCAATGTTATGTGTGTTTTCACTTTCATCGAAGACAACAAAACCGAAAAAACCCCCAACCCAAACCCCACCCACCAGTCAAGAGAAAGCAGGTGTCTCTCAAGAGCTGTGCTGCAGATAATCTAGCAGGTTTCTGTACCTTCTTCTGCAGACAGGGAAATGGTGGCTGCTGAGTGATGCCCAACGAGATTAATAACATACATGCTGACAGATGCCCCAAGTAAAGGATGAGTCCCAGAAATGACTGTGTAAAACTGCTGAGGATAATTGTTATCTGGTAAGTTACTGCATGTTACCAGTTAGCTGGGTATGAGACACTGAATCTATCCAATTGCCTATCTGCAAACGCTAGGGGGTTCTGGAATTGATAGTCTGAACGCATCACTGATCAAAACGATGCTCTATCTAGCGTAAGCCCTCTGAAACAGCTCGTTAACAGGAGAATACAGTGTCTTAGAAAATAAATTCTCATGGAGTAATCGAAGGAATTAAATGCTGTGCTTACCACACTTACAGGAAACCAGAATCGCCTCATTCGTGTCAGGTAAGAAAAAGAAGAGCAGCAAAGGAGGGGTTTCCTCAGGAGGAGGAGAGCAAAGGAGTGTATTTGAAAGAAGATGCAGGCTCTGTCAGATGGGCCAGCTAGAGACTGTTTTTAAATGAGAGGGGAGGCGGCACACTAACAAAAATAAAAGCAAGAAACCAACAAACCTAAAAGCATGTGTTGTCATTTGTGCTCTTCGGCTCCTAATAAATTACCCGAGCTGCCTGCAACACCAGAGCACTCACCGATTTGAAAGTCCTGAAATTTTTCCAGAGGTTGTTTTGTTTATTTCAGTTGCACTCAAATCCACTTAACATGGTCCTGCAACAAACACCACTTTCACTGCAGTTGCCCTGATGGCCAATAGACTTCGTGCCAGGTGCTCTCAAAATATAGTAAATAATTGTCTGTCTCATCCACTTAAGAAGCAGAGCTTACATTCTGTGCAAGCCTGCCACGTTTCCCTAACTTAGCGGTTGGTTCGCTGCTCTTATTTTGGCATTTAGTTTTGGTAGCTATTAAACACAGCCAGTGGTTTAATGAAATTGTAAGTGCTTTGTATAATGCTGACTTATACAGCTACAAAAGGTATTTAATGACTCAAAGCCCCACATTAGTGAGTGTCTTCAGAAGGATCACAAGGGCCAGAAATCATAAAGGCCTGATCTGAACAGAGCCATCATGCTGGGGTTAAGATTAGGTCTGGGTTTAAAGTCGAGTATGCCAGGGTAGGCTGGTCAGCCTCACTAATGATAGGCGTGACATAACCTGGTTTCTGGCCTAGCTAACGTGGGACACATGACACAGGAGCTCTTGTGTTGTCCCCCAGCAAGCTGGACAGCCCTGTGGTGGTCCATCACTAATTCTTATCATCTGGTTAGTGCTCACCAATAGGACAGAGAACAGAGTAACTGTTTTAACTTTTCTTTTAGAGTGAAGTGGAGCTACCATAGTTGTGAGTTACTGATCAACCTCTGTAATTAACTCTGTGTTATTTTCCCTTAGCACAAAGTGAACTCATGCTTCTAAAAAAGACACAGGGATGACTGTCCCTCAGAAACAATAGCCAGCCTAGGGAAAAAATGGCTATCCCCTTTTGGTCAGAGACAATCCTCACTCACGGGAAAAGACGACTACAACAGTTTAATAGTTTTAGGGCCATAATAAACTAAAGTTATACTGTAGCGCTGTCTGCAGTGCCTTGTAAAAGCAAGCACCCCCATCTCTCAGGCTAGACCCCTGTCTCCATATAAATGCTTACTAAAAAGCTAAATCACCTCAAAGAGGATTTTACTGTCCTCCTGCTAAATGGGCTTTATGAGCCATTTGCGCAATTCAGTCCTGGGTCTTGTCAGGAGCACTGGCTGTATTCTACACTTGTCAGCATTTGTTCTCACCTTCCATTCAGTTGTATATTTTTATACATTGACAGCTTCTATCATCAAATTTAATTACCGCTTTTAGACAAAGAAATAATTGACTACTGAGATCTTCTCTTATTTGCAGTGATCCTAACAAACCAATTTCTCGGCAAGCACTCAGACAATTAGAAAGCGTGTTCAATTTCTGTAGAACAGATGTGATGCAGGAACCATCTACACGCCACCAGGACAGGTGCATAAGGATGAGACACAGAGGCACTGACTTTAAAAGAAAAAAACAGGAATTTTTATCTTAGCCCCACTCATTTCACTGCCTTCAATGAAAACACTTCTTCTTCAAAATATTTTATACTAAAGACATTTCTCCATGAGCCTGAATCACACCTTAGGCACAGTCAGTTCCTTTGAAACATTTTTTCTGTTTCCATTCCACCCAAAAAAAAAAAAAAAAAAATAAAGACATTTCTCCATGAGCCTGAATCACACCTTAGGCACAGTCAGTTCCTTTGAAACATTTTTTCTGTTTCCATTCCCCCCAAAAAAAAAAAAAAAAAAAGTATCTGAGGTTTGGTGAGACTTGTTTCCAACTTTTAACAAGCATTTCTAACACTCCTCTTCCACGTTAGCATACGCTTACACAAGACAATGCAGACTCTGAATATCCGTGTATTTGCATCAGGGCACAGTCACCTTCAGATATTAAAGTCTCAAGAGGGAAAGCTGCCACACAAATAAATGTACAAGTGTGGATAACAGTTACTACGATTATTGGTTATGAAAGGCAAGATGTCATTTCCATCACTAGCAGGGAGCCCACCTCCTGAAGGAATGGAAACTCTTAATACTGGGTTTAATTAAGCAAAATGTGCTTCACAGAACTGGCTCGGGATTTTGGAACCATTAAAAGCAGAATGGTGTATGCTGGTTTAGAAATGTATTTCCCCCTCACAAATGACTATCACAAAACTGTCACAGATCTTAACAGAAGATGTCTGAGAAATCTCTTCGCCTATTTTTGATGTATAGGCCATTTCCTCAAAGGCAGATTTTTAGTAGCAGCTTTTGAAGCCACACAGGAGAATTTCCCGAGGGGAATGGATACAGGTGTACTTGCTCTCAATAAAATCTTTCCTCTTTAGGGCAGGGAGCAGATAGAGTGCTTGCAAAGAGTCTTCTGTGAGAAAAGCATTTGGCCTGTGCGTGTTCCCCGCCAGTGGAACACAGCTTGAAACAGGTCTTCACTAGACAACAGGGCTGGATCAATGTTTTGTAAAACAAAGAGCTGGTTCAGAAACTAAGACAGTCCTGTGAATAACTGATACACCTCAGAAGAAAAGGAAGTGGAAGGAGAGGTAGCTTCTTCACACTTTAATGTAATGCTGATCTACGAGATTAACTCTCCAAGAGGAAGCATCTGCTCCGTGGTGCAGTTTCTACAGTGGAGAATTTAACACACATTTAAAATACAGCAACTTCAGAGACTGGTGTGCAATGTTCTTTGATCTGCCACTCATGGGGTCATGAAAAATCCACCCTCAACAACCATATTAAACCAGAGGTCAGTTTAATGCCTATCTTCAGCTTGCTTGTGAAGCCACTGTAGATCATATCTTTGACTTACCGCATGATGCCATCTGAGATGGAGAAGGATCTGGTTTGCACCAGCTTACTTTTGCCACTTACCCTGACAGAGATTCAGATCTCAAAGGTCTCGCCTGTATTACATGTCTACAGCAACAAAAATAAGAGCTGAATACCCCTAGGCTGACACAAAGAGCTGGTTCTCAAGCAAGCAGAGGGCCTTTCATACAGGACAACCTGCACCTGCTCTGACAATAACCCTTTCAGTCACGAGGCACTAAACACCACCGAGAAGGTGGCCCCAGGCGGTGATAATAATTTGCTCCACAGCATGATGTTGCCATGCAAAGCATGCAGGTAAGATAGGCCACAACCCTTCCCTGGGAACTTTCTCACTTGAGCAGCTACGAGGTGCCCCACCATGTTACACAACCTTTGTACTTGAGTCTGAGAGCACTACGTACATGTCACCTCATGGCTTATCACACCAGCTGGCAGAGAGGCTCCTGAGTGACACCACTCCCTTGAATCTTGTGACAGTCCTCAAAGTGAGCCTGTGTTGCTCACCTGACCTCTTATTTGCTGGAAATGCAGGTGACAAGGTATGATGAAGCTTCACATACCCACTCACTACACAACTAGCACTAGATCGACAGCATACAAAAAATACATTTTGATTCAAGACTTTTCAGGACTATTCAGCACTGGCAACATGGCAGGATAATGGATCATCTATTAGCAGGAATTATATTTAATTGGTGGAAAAAATGTAGCTTGTAAAAACGTCCGAGAGAAGGAATGGGAACGCTCTTTCAAAAGCTGAATTCAGGTACGAGAAAACCATCTTGCAATTAATTTTGGCTATAAACATACAGTTACCTGATGGAATCCTTGCACTCGCATTCTGTAGTGTTTTCACAGGACAAGTACCTGCCCTTCTACTTAACCCAAAGAGTCAAGCTGAACACCTTAAAACCGTTCCTGCAAGTTTCAGGACAATAAAATGTACCGGTTTATCTTTTAAAATACCTGAGACATGAATTCAGCCCAAACTCTTTCAAAGTAGCGCAGAAGCCGGAAGGCTGGCCCAGGTGGTGGGTGATCTTCACACGTTCCAAAACCTCATGATTAACAAGCATGAGATACGAAAATCTTTCTTCATCTTCGGGTTTGGTCTGTCTTCCTAAGTTTTTGGGAGAGTTGCATGGAGGTTTTTTTTCATTGAGGCTCTGCAGATCAGTTTATTAGAAAGTCTCGGACCACACAGTTGTCTCCAGATCACCATGAAGCATCAGCAGACACCTACTCAGAAAGCGTGCAGTTACTCCAGCGACGCCTCTCCTCAGCAGTGCAGTACGTAGCTCCTTCACACCATGCTCACTTAGCCATTTCGTTACCTAAGTTCCCCAGGTCTGCAAGTACTTGAGTCTATTCGACATAAACAGCCAATTCTGCCACCTTTAAGCAGACCACAGAAGTTTGTTCCCTGTGGAGTTAAACACAAACATCATCAGCATTTACAGAAATAGGTGCCAAGCCCCAGCCCTTCCATCTGCTCTCCGCTTTGAACACCAGTTTGGTTGTTGGACTGAAAAAGTCAGCAACAGGATTTGTCCTTCTCTACTAATATCTTGGAGGCCTTAATTTAAACTCCGTAGAACAAGCCAGGCTTCACGGAGCAGCAAAGTCCTCTTTACTCGCTGGTGTAACAAAACAGACTCAGGAATGATTATGTCAATTATAAAGAAATCCTACGCACTATTAATTTAAGATAGGAAATGCAGCACTAAAATAAGATAATATCTCCTACTGTAATTCCTTTCCCAGAGGACTCTGCTGCTGTAACACACACACCCCTCCCCCCGCACTCCCCAAATGACAGGTAACACAGCTGCACCACCTTTTACTTTGCTACCTAGTATTCACTTCGAAAATTTGAAATGTTTTCTTATCCCTTCTGTGCTGATTTTTTTTTTTTCCCAAATCATTAACAAGATTTTCTTACCGGTACATACGGGTTGTTACAGGTGTGGTGGTATCAGCAAGGCGTAGGAAGCGCAGAGGTATGAAAGTTCACACCGTGCACAGACAGAGCAAAAGCAACATAGGCTCATGTACTCTGACCCCAAGGCTTCCACCAGAAGACCTTCCTTCGCTCTGTGCTTGCACGCACGCAGGTACCTTCCGGATGTGCTCTGTGACCTTTTCCCAGGCTCGCTCCTGACAGAATCACGCTGCTTCACCAAACACACTTGCCATCGCAACAGACCTTTCTTCAGCATGAGGCACTCACGATGTCTGGTGAAGAACTCTAGGGGCTTCCTCACACGAAGCTTCAGGAAAACTTTGGAGAAATCATAAGGTTATTGAAATTGATGGTGTCTTTGCCATGAACTTCAACACTGTCAGGATTAAGCCCCCTCTTGATTTGTGATGTTGTTTTGATGATAACTATTCCTGAGAGGAGATTTTGATAACTAGCCAATCAAAATCATGTGTTAGTCCAGCTTCAGTCTTGACTTTTCCCTAATTTACATAAAACGACTCAAGATTTGAGTTTCTGTGGAAAAAAATAAATCAGGTAAGTATGGCTTATGTTTAGGTTTCACTGGAAAAGTTACACTCAACTTTGGTATGTCACTGTTTGCTTAAAAAACATTCTTTCTGAATTCCACCACACTTTTTTTTCCCCCCTCTAAAGAGTTTTAGGTCATTCTTGCTAAAGACGAGTGGATTTCATCAAGCTGCAGAACTACTTTGATGGTCTGGAGTGTATTTTACCGGGTCATGGATTTGCTGCCTATAACATTTGCTTAAGGAGCATGTCATCACATCTCAAACAAAAACAGTACTGTCATTTGAGCACTTTTATCAGGCTTTGCTGTCCTGGAATGCAATGAACCACAAAACTTGTTACATACACTTTTAAATGATTACTTTACTGGGACAAGTGAATGAGGTTACATTTGTATTTTGGGCCGCTTTGCTGTTTTTCTGGCTGCTGGAACTGTGCAGTTCTAGTCTGTGGCAGCTGGCAGGCAGAGCTCGCTCGTCGGTTTTGCTTCGCCATACATACGTTTGTGTGTGTGGTTTGGTGTTTGTGTGGAAGGTTTTTTTCTGTTTGCTTGTTTGGCTTTTGCATTGTGAGCTGCTGGATCCTTATTCAGCTTGGGTTTTGTCGTCACACGGAGATGCGAGACCCACGGTATCACGGGTGGCGTAAAGGTGGCAAATAAAAACGCTCTATTGAGAACCTTCAGGTTGTGTCTAAAACTCATACATGTGTCTCTAAAAACTCGAGAACAATCTGTCCAGAGCTCTGTGCCACTCCATTCCAAAGCTGTTTATAATTGTCAATGTATGTTCTACTCTCTTTACCTAAGAATATTCTGCGAAACCAGCAGAATAAATAACCGAGGGTTATTCGGAGTATAACAACATCAAGTTATATTTATACAAAAGTTAGAGGGAGGGCATCTCCCCTTTCAGTGCAGATGAATTATTTAAAAGGGAGGAGGGGAGAGACAGGATCGTAACCAAAGTACGTGCCTTATCAAAATTGTCAGGACTTTTACATTCCACTTCCTCGTGATAAGCCCCTTGTGCTGAGCTGGTATTCGGAAGTGAGCCCAAAGGGCTGACTGATAAGTTTACATAAGGAAGGAAATAATCAATTTAGGGCCGTTACTGAATGAGCTCTTATCATGTTCATTTCCTCGCTATTGCTTCTCAAGCTAAATATTACATGTTTAGAAGGAACTTCAAAAGATTTACCCTTCTAGCCTCTGCATGCTATTAAGGAAAACCCTTTCAATCACACGAAGCATTTGCTTGCACCACAATCAGGGTACAAATCATGCACTGACAAACTTGCATTTTAAGACACGGATATTTATGCTGAAGGAAGCGAGACATTCTTGTAGGGGGACGATATTTTCCCAGCTCACTATTTAAAACCTTTCAGGCACAAAAGAGAGATTTTTAAAAGTACTAATAAGCAGAACACTAATTTCCCCTTCCGACTCTATGGATTTTCCTCTCCTTCTCCTGTAACGTACCTTGTTTAACTGCTTTAGTCTACTTTTTCTCCAAGAAGTATGTTTTTTTAAGACCCTGATGACAACAGCATGATTTGTGGGTGCACATGACTTGTCATGCTAAAATTAAAAAATGTGGCTCTTATTTTGAGTCTGCATTAAACCATAAAAAAAAAAGTACATTGTGTCTGGTAAGTGCCCGACTATAGCCCCTTTGTCTACAGTAGCTTTGCAGGGCTCCTGAGAGTGTCACTGTGAGCAGAATTGGTTCTACAGGATCAAAATTCAATTACTTAGAGAGAGTGGAGAGGGCAAGTCCCAATTTAAAAAAAAAAAATTAGTGTACCAATTAAAAGATTTAAGTCAGTTGTATCACGAGCTGGTACTCAAATGTGAAACAAGTGCAGATTTAACACAGTAGAGCTTTTATAAGCATTATATGAGGACAATATTTGTTTCTCTGTACTTGCTTGATCTGGCTCATACCTTGATCACAGTCAGTACCAAGAGAGATTTGCTTAGGTCTTAGCTGGGATGTTTATTTTTCCACGAACACAGATTACATTTGTATCCTAACATGTTTGTGACTGGATTGTGTCCAATCATCAGGAAAAAACACTGAGATGTTGTAACTCTGCCATTGCTATAAAACATTCTTCACTGGCATCCAACAGCTACAGCAAGTGCTGTGGCGTGTACCAATTGTGGCCAGTTCCCTGCACCAGTAAACGTGATAATGATACCATGAACAAGCTGCACCTGAGCAAAAGACCAGGAAATGGTGCTTTGGATCTCTCTCTGCAGTGCACTTACACTTAGAACCAAACTATGCAAAGCTTCGCAGTTTATTTGAAAGTAGGGGGAGAAAAAAGAAAAGCCAACAAAACAAAGAAACAAAAAACCCCAACACTGAAGTGTGGAAATCTTGATAATACATAAGGAGAGGATTGGGCATTTTTTGAAGTTCCCAGGATGGCTGACGTTTTGCTTTTAGGATACACACAAAGTATAACCCCCAGGAAGCCAGAGTTGGACTGACATGTCAGGAAAATCACTAGCAAGGTACAGCAAACTCTGTACCTGACCTCCTTGCCTAGGAGCACATCTGCTCTTCCTCACCTGACATTACTGGATACGGATCTGGTTAAGTTCTTAGTTGCCACCTGATAGTAGTTGGCCCAAAAACAACACTGAGAAAAAGACTATGCACTTTTCTATGTTTCTAGCCAACACGAATATGTGGAACTAATCAACTCGTTAATTCTTCCTTAGAACACTACAACTTTACTGGCTGGAGCCAGTTTTCACAGTCGTGAGGAACTGCAAACAATACAGAAAGCAATGGATTCAGTATTAAGCAAGGCAAGTAACTAGGGAGAGTGTTCCATGAGCACCTGTCCTCTCATCTCCTAAAGGACACAGATCGTAAGAGACGACCTCTGAGAATATAATTCAAAACATTC
>NW_010404375.1:158592-169979 GCF_000710305.1 Buceros rhinoceros silvestris | reverse complement strand
CTCGTTAGCCCTCTCTATTAGTGTACTGCAGTGCTTTTGATCCGAGGTCATGCTCAGACAGGAGCTCAATATATAGCAAAAGAGAAACTCTGGCAGGGCTTCCTCCCTGAGGGATCCCGATTCTGGAATTTACTTCTCCCCCTGATCCAGCGCAGCCTGGATTTTTAGACCATCAGGGCACTTGGTAAAGGTCATCCGCTCCACTGTGAGCAGCCTCCTTCTCAAAGCTACCATTACAAACACTTGCCTCGCTCAAGTTACAGCACTGTTGGACCCAGGTATTTCATTCTAGCACATCTTTAATTTACAGGGCTAGATTTATTTACTTATGGAGCAGACCACTTCCCTCCCGGAAAGGTTATATACTTTTCATCACCTGTAATGAATACATAGTTTAGCGAATTCATCAAGAGCCTGGTCGAAAGACCTTGAAATGAAGGGGAGCCTGTTCAACAGTTTGCTGCCTCAAGAAAATACAGAACACTCAGCCTGGATTTTATATAACACAAAGGATGATGCATTTGCATTTAACAGCCAATTTTAAGCAAGAAATTTAATGCCTCTCTCCCTGGGCCCCATGATGTATGCAGTTTCAGCTAGGCTTTGATCCAAAACTCTTGACCTAACTCTGCGAGGTACAAATACTGCAGTGCAGGAATTGTTTGATACGGATGCTCTCTAAACCATTTCCCAGAGAACGTTCAAATAAAACAGGCACTGTACTTCAGTAGGCACTCCCGGACTTCTGTAGGAGAGCTGACATTCATTTACCGAGAGGGCAACAAAGTTGTCCAAGGATCATCAAGTGCTAAAGAGACGGGCAGGCCTTCCTGCTGTCCAGCACATCCAGTAAGACGAGAAGATCACTGAAACAATGTGGTAATGAGTAACCAATTGCTCTGAGCGAGACTTGCCGTGGCACTGTGTCTGTACACTTTATAAATCATTGACAGGTTTGTTAAGCAAGTGGTCCCTGGTACCTTGTAAACAGAGCTTCTCCACGCTCCGTTGATCTTTCCACTGCAATTTGTTGCAGGCCTAATAGATACTGAAATAATTTCTGACATCTAAAAGCATAGGCCAGATCTAAAAGTGTAAACCAGAACTCTCAGGCTCAGCTTCTAAATCTAGATACCTATCACTGAGCTTGAAGTATCTGCGTTAGGGCACTTAACAAACGGTGCAGCTTGCTCAGAGACTCCACAGCAAGTTCACTCCATTAAGCTGAAGTAACTAGCTCCTGTTTCCAACGTCTCAATTTAGGGAATCAAAATTGAAAGTTCTGGTCCAAGGACTGCAACACTCAGAAGAGAGATGAACCTCAGCAGTGAGTAAAATCTGTGTTAGTTCTCTGGAGGAGAGTGCCAGAGCGACAAGAGCTCTGCATGGCCCACCATTTCCAGGTATCCACGCCTCTCGAGCAGGTAACCACTGTGCGAAATACCAGCATTTACACGGTCTCCATGAAAACATGGAAACTAACTCTTGGGGAACCCAAACTTAAAATTACCATCTTCTCTGAGCGTTGAAGGCCAGCTATGAGGAGAAGTTTTACAGGAACTGCATGGCTCTTGCTAACAGCTGTCCTCTTGGAAAAGGAAGCATGAAGACAGTGACCATCTAGAAAACAAAGGAAATGACACCCCATTACACACCAGCAGAAAAAAAAATTAATTTTTTTGAGTGCAATGAAGTAAAGGTCCTTTACTAAACTACTGTCCTGGGTAGCACATAGGGGAGGGAAGTACTCAGTCTTGGTTTGATTACCTCCACAAGCTTTAAAGCGTAAGTACAGCCAAGTTTGATCTAGAAGTCAAAGGTAACACTATGCACGTGGCATAATTCATCATCTGTCTTCACGTGTTTCATTTCCATCTTACGTGGAAGTGCGAGGCAGGCTGTTTAACCTCTCGGGTTCAGTTTTTCCTGTAAAAGGGGTAGTAATACTCCCTTTCCTCAGGAGGTGATTTTTGCATTATTATTGTTGCTGTTACAGTTGATTGCTATTACTAACCCAGATAATTGTCACATCAGTAACATGAGTTTATGTCACCTGCTTGGGATTGCTGGGTTGTCATTACCCTCCGAGTTAGTTATAAAGTGGGCTGGCCATTTTTTCTGACTTTCTATGGTAATGAGAAATCTAAATATGCGCGTTCTCTGGGCTGTTAACACCCAATACTGTGTACACTGGCAGAGCCCAGAAACAGAAAGTTTAGTCAGATGGCAACAGAGTGCAGCAAAATACTCTGGATTTACACCAAGAGGAATGAGATCGGACTGAACTTTTATTAAATTCGCCTGTGTTTGTAATCACAGGCTTACTAGCCTACTACCAAAATTTGACCTAAAAGGCGTCAGTACTAGTGCCAAAAATTGCGTTCTGGCCAAAACAAATATTTTACTTTCAGTAAATAAATTTTCACTTTCCTGCCTAAGACTGATGTTGTTGAATTACAGCTGAAAAGCTCAGAAGCCCTCTGCTTCCAATATAAGCTACTAATGAACGAAAGGGACATTCTGCACCACAGTCCAAGAGCCAGCGGGATCTTCCAGTGAGAATCCAGGAACTCCACAAAAGCACGATCTAATGGAAAAAATATGACCAAATGTAGAAATGTTCCTTATGTCTGTCTTTTTCAAGAAACATTTTTACTGGTGTAACATTAGCTAATTTTTGGAGATCTCCAGTCTGCCTATGAAAGTATTAACAAAAGGGGTTTAGAAAAATATGACAGAGCGTAGCTCAAGGCCCTGCATAAAACTGCAGATCATAGATAACCTTCTTTAAAAGTAGTATTCATTTACTGGAGAAACCAGGGCACTTCATTTTCATCAGGGGTTTGCTCTGGTGCCCTTTTGTGTAATTAAATAAATGAAAACACAGGAAGAGAAAAGGCGACAGAATGCAGATACAGATGGTAAGCTCAGAAGTTTTTAACCTCGCCGTAAAACCGATATACCCACAGCAAATCAACACCGAAACCTTCGTCCGAATGCCAACCACCCCTGTCAGACCTACTTTCTTGTATTTTCCTTTTTTCAGGATGCAGGAAGAACTAAATTAGGCATCTGTCTTCTCAGCGTGACCAGCGCAGTTCAGGAGCTCCCTCCAGCAGCACTCTTGAGGTCCGTGTTCAGGCTCCCTCCACCCGAGAGCGTTGTACAGCTGCAGAAGGCAGTTACGTGCATCACTCATGGCGTGGCAGGAAATTGGTCACAGCATGGTGTACATTTCTCCTTGTTGTTATCATTATTTTCATTCACAGAAACAATTTAATAACCAGCAAAGGAAGAAACTGCCATAAGCACTAGGCTGTTTTGTCTACGACTCTGGCTCCGAGCCTTGAATTTTTGTCGCGAGGTCAGACGATAACGTTAGCAAATAATAACGATAATACTAATGTGATAAACAATATCGGAAGATAAAAGGAACACAACGTCTACTGTAACCACTCCTTGACTGTTATTTTGTCTTTTTCTCACTTGTGTTATGGCACACCACTGATTATCTGCTTTCCTGTATGAGTCACATCACAAATTATAGCATTTATCCTTTCAGGGGTTGAAATGATATCACAAACCGTGGAGAGCAGCGCTTGCCTTCCACCCTAATGTAATCCAAAGCGCCTGCTGGTGTAATGGTCTGCCTGTGGACTGCTCTGCTTACAAGACATTTGAAGCAAAGCAAAACAGTATGTCTGACTGCATTTTTTTTTCTCCATTTATACTCATCTCATTCTTTCATACCTCTTCACCTGACATTTTCTCTCGCTTTCTTCTGGTTGCCTTTCCACTGCCTCTTGTCCTTCCCTTTCCCAGCTTCCTTCCTTCCTCCTCAGTCTCCAGCGATGCATGAATCCTTTCTTTTTCCTTAGCCTGAGGCTGAAATCGTGTCCTCAAAACCTTTTAAAAATTAATTGGGTTCTTGTACATAAGTGGGATATTTGACAGGTTTTAACCAACAACCGTAATATCATCAAGTGCCTGCAAGAACGCTGTGGGCACCGTGTCCAAGTGAGCACGGAGCCATCCAGCAGATCCAATCCATCACACAACCACAGAGAACGTACAAGAACGTATTGAAACACCAGCTATGCAGCAGGGCCTTCCCCCTACCCCTCTCATCTGGTCCACAGATTCGGGTCACAAGAATGTTTGGTAAATGTCATCTAACCTTCCTCTGAACCTGCTAACTCATCAAATTTTAATTGCATTTCCTTCTTGAATATAATTAATACATTTTCTGTTTTTAAGTTCAATCATTTGTAAACATTTATCATTTAAATTAGCTCTTTTTTTGTAAAGTTTTCGTGTTGCAGAGGCAGAAGATAGGTCTGTCTTCAGTGTTGCAGTGTGTTCACTCTATGTTCGCTATTCACTCTTCATTCTGTAAGGAATAGATAATTCTACATCACACAAAACTATAATTGCTGTTAATCTGGCGTTTTCAAAGAGCTCCCTGGCAACTAGAGCCATCTGTGAAATGTATTTATTACACAATTTCTTTTTAAAAAGACTATCTCTGCAAGCATGAATATATGGAAACTTTCCTTTTTCTGTTCAAAAACGCGCAAAAGCAAAGAGTTCATTTCCACATGTGGCAGAAGAGAAACTCCTTTCCTAGCCTGTGCTTCACGGGTGCACCATAAATACTCTTCTTGGTGTCAGCATTTGTGTACTTTCTCTAGCGTTTAAGGCAGTGATTCCGCACGTGACTTTTTTGGTTTTGTTCCTAACTAACTCACAAAATGGGCAAAACCACCAGAAATCCATCATCTTAGGTAGCTATTTAGACATATTCTCCCTGAGCAGATTTTTCTGCCTCTGCGTAGGGTATCGCAAGGCCTAGGAACGATAATAGTGTGGGGGACTGGGAAACCTTTACTCCCATCCTCGCAGCCTCCGTTCCAGGATTGCGACACACAAGGCTTCGAGCTTCGGGTTGCATCAGGGACAGCCCAAGGAGTTTTGACTTAATTTAGCTGTGATGAGTGGAAGTAACAGGAGCCAGAAAGCGGGGAAGTGAAGCACACAGCTACATCTTTTCTCTCCAAAAGTGAAAGGTGTAATTCTAGTGCTTTTTTGAGAACATTTTTAAAATAATAACCATCAGTCCAAATCGTATCAGGAGGAACAATCTGACTTGCCAGCGTTTCCACACGTTTATGGTTTACATTCAACTCTCAAAATGCAGTTCCAAACTACCAACCCCACAACAGCTGTTTTCAGAAAACAGCGTTTCTTATCGTTTGGTATCAAGCATTAGAGCCCATTAGAGTATGGAAGGAATGCCACAAATGAACCAGGTTCCTAGAGTCCTGGGAGATCTGTTTCAATTTCTAATCAAACTGGTTCCCAGACTTAATTCAATCAGCCTTTATTTTTCCTACACGTTGGCAGGAAAAGGACTTTTTTTTTCCAGAAACAATTACTGTAAATATAAGTGGCTAAGCACTCAAGAGGCATATTAACAATTCTAAATCCTTTTCTTCTGCTCTTGTTCATAAAAGCCCTTCCTTCCAAGCAACAGTAATGCCTTTCTTTATAGCATAAGAAGTATAAAGACAGACCATCTGAGCTGGCATGCCTGACTTTTTTATTCTTACTCAGACTCAAGGTGACCCCTTCCAAAGCTTCCAACTCCCTGATCTCTGGAGACTTATTACAGCTTATCTCATGCCCAGGATCTTTTGAGGTGCACCAGTTGTATGAGACATGATGGCAAAAGAGGAAGGAGAGGGAATGAAATTAACTGATACTGTGTTACTAGTCGTGTTTATTTCAAGCTCATTTGAAAGAAATTTGTCCAGTTAGAGGATAGTGACTTCCCATATTACAATCAACAAGGGAACCAAGTACGTAAGTAATCCTGACTTCCACTGCTAAAAGCAGTGCACTGCTGCTTTAAACGTTAATCATGTGGTGACATGACATGCTTAAGTGTTGAAAAGACAGCACCCCACGATAATGAAAAGTGACACACTGCACGGAGAACATATTTGCAGCTGGGAAAAGCATTAGGCTTGTATGATGAATGGGCTTCCCAGACAAAACAGCAGACAATTGGGGAGGTATAAACATAGTGAGAGACATGCAGAAAGAATGGGGTGGAAAAATAAAGGTATATGTGTTAAATTTACTGGAGGGGAGGAGTGGTTTCTAGTTCTTGATCTGAAAACAAACTACGCTGAATGTGTAACTACGCTCACAGCCAGCACTACACAATATCTGTGCAGTTCTGCTGACAAACTTACAAGTGGTTTAGTGTTTTTACGCTATTTCGATGGCCAGCTTGATAGAAGCACAGCAGATTGCTTAATCACATTTAAGACAAATAAGCAGCATCAATTACCTTGCAGGGAGGGGGTACATCTAAGATACTCAATTTCTACAGGAAAAGCCTTTTTCCTGTACTTCTGATGCGCCACCCTAAAGGGCTGGGAGCCTCAGCAGTCCCTGGCAGAGAAGAGCCCTTTTCTACGCACCACACAGCATTCAGGAAAGCGTGATCTGGTTACTTTTCCTTTTCTTGTGATTGTTCTCATGGGGAACCTCAGAAGAACAACACACACAACTACTCACGGCAAGGTGGCTGGCGAGTCCTCTTTACAGGAAATTCCCCAATCATCTGAGATTAATGGTGTGTGTTTTAAAAGAATGCACGGTCACCCCTTCACAACCCACATTAGAAGAATATTGACATGATAGTACAAAACCACGAAGTCAAAGAAATATAAAGACTGTATAAAAATGGGCAGGGGTTATCCCTTCTGGGATGTCAGCTGGTGTTGAACAGGTATCAGAGAGGCAGATCTCTGTGTTCCTCCCCCCTCGTGAATTCAGAGCACTGTCCTCACACCCATTCAGTGCAGTTTTGAGTTTAAAGAATAGCCCTATGGTTTGCACGCCAATCAATGAAAACATCGAGTATAAGCGTGTCAAGCAGGCTAAAGAAACACGTCAGGACCATGTCATCTGCAGTAAAAAAAAAAAAGACACATCATGATATTTATACTTATATTATGATGAAACCAAGACATTGAGAGAGAAGCCATATTTTCCCATAACACCCAACCTTTTAATAATTTTTTGCTTATTAACACCTGGCTACATCATTTTCCTTTCCCTTCATTACATTTTGTTACATGAAAAGACATGACGATGTTTTTCTCCATTTAATAAAAAGTCTCCTTTCCGGTAGCACAAAGCATTAGGAAGTTACCTGATTCCTAAATGCTTAAGAAAAGATCTTTAATTTGCTGACATTGCTGAAACTTACTCCTCTCTCCTGCCTATTTGTTGCAGTCAGTTTCTGTGACATTTTCTTATTCCAGATTTTCATTCTATTTTACCAACATAAAGGCAACGCCACATGTTAAGCAGAACATTTTGTATTTATGTGATTTTATTTATATATATGTTTAATTAGACATTTTAACAACATCTGGTTGTTAGGCAACAATTTACGGGGAGGATTAATTGCAAAGGAAGCTCCTAAATCACAAAAGGTCCCAGGGTTTTGGAATGGTTTCTCCCCTTTTAGGTCCGTGCATGCTGCTGTGTGCGCAGAGGGTGACATCACTCACCTGCATTATGGTGCGGTACATTCATCGAAGTCCTGATTAGAATCTAGAAGTTCTCAAATAGCAGTAGGATTTGGTAATTTGTAATCAGATACATAAGAGTGAACAAAAGGAAGTATCAGTGCTTTCAAAGGGACCTTCTCATGCAGGTTCTGGACTGACTTTCTCTGTCGATTTTAAATCGAACCTGAATGGTGGTAGTGACAAAGCGGCTGGACGTATATTACAGGTGAGGGAAAGTTTTCCCATCAAGGATCTCCTGGATAATCATATTTTAATATTTTACCATGTATTTATGTGTGACTACGCAAGAGGAAATAAAGATACAGGCAGCTTGGCGTGGCGAGACTGTCAGACTTCTTGTTTGTGGTGGCTAACATTTCCAGTGGTGATTTTCTGGTTTCATATGTTCCACCCTGCTGCACTGCTGCTGTTTTTTAATAATCTGAGGCTGTGAAAGCTTTTTGCTGTGCGGTAATGAGGTCCACAATGAGCATGTGTTGGATACTATGAGGAAACAGGAATGATGGTTAACATGATACATCTGTAGTGGGTATGAACCCTCCCTCTCTAAGGACATGTTGAAGGTTGCAAGCTACATCAAAATACGGAACAAGCCCAGCATTTTAGTATTAATATACCTATTTCAGTAGTGTATTTGTCTCCCTTTAGACTGATTCTTCTATCTGCATAAAGTGTCAATAAATCGTTCCATACTTGATTATTCAAGCACAGAGCATATCCCAAAGAAAGTTTACGGTTTCAAGTCAAACATCTTTGTCAATGACCTCAAGGCTCTCTCGGATCCCCGATGAAACACGGCTCACCAGCCCTGTTCTCACTTTCAGCCTCCCAGGCGAAACCTGTTACCTCCAGTGCATCATTAAGTTATTGCTTTGCTTACGGAACGCAGATAGGTTTAGATGATAGGCACGGGTCTTTACTCCCGCACCGCAAAGCCCGTCTCTCCTTCTTGAAGAAATCGATAGCACATTTGGGTACACATACACAGTCACCGCCTCCTGCAGCAAGATCAGAGCACAGCAACAAGAATCTGCAAGAGGCTCAGGACTTTTCATCCCAGGTGGGGGCCTGCTGGGACCCCACTCGGCAGCACGGAGCTGCTTCAGACTGTTCAAAATCACATTCAGCTGCAGCATCCTCCCAAGGGCTGTTTCAGCAGTTGGGGCTTGCCAGAGTTCACAGCCTAGCCTCAGCTCCATCCCAGGAGTGCTCCCCCCAGGAAAGGCAGAGCAAGAGGGTGCTGTGGGGGCCAGGCGGTCCTGACCAATTCCCTCGTGCACCAGAGGTGCAGAGGCAATGGGTACAAGCCAGGGATCTGGCTCAGAAACTGCTTACTTTAGAGAGTGATGCTCCACGTGCACACCACTTTCGTTAAACAGAACTGACCGTGTAGTAGATAGATAACATCAAACTACCGGCGAGAAGGAACACTCCTTCAATGACTGGATACCGTGCACTTTTCCTAGGTTTTAAAAAATCCATTTTAAGCAGTTTCCCTCAAAATGTATAAATGTCAGTTCATGCAGCTCAAGGGAGTAAAAGCTCCCGCATATTCCAGGAATACAGTTAGTTGTCTGCACATACATCGGTTTTGGAGACAGGACAGATTTCACCTATTTCCGAAGACTGAGTTCTCAGATCTGTATGGTAACAGATCATTTCAGTAGGTCAGAGAGGACAAGAACCCAGGATCTAGAAGAAAGATTCCTAGTTGGGAGGTTCTCAATCTGCTGCTGCTTTTTCTGCTGCAACTTTTTTTGTCAGAGCTCTGTCAGCACCAGCAGCTTCCAGTCACAGAAGAGTCAGTGTTCTCTTAATTTTTTTTCTTTTTTTTGGCCATTCTTAGGGAGCACACAGTTCCCATTCTGCAGCCCACGTTCTGCCTTTGTTCACTGCCATTAAAACTTCATTGACAACAAGCAGACTGAAAAGGGTGTAAAAGACTGTAAAAGACGCTGCCTTTCTCTTCTGCTTCCTGAAATCCAGCCAAAATCATCACGTTTCATACATCCTGAATAAAATCATAAATCCTTCCCCATGGGGAGCAGGGTGTTCCCCTCGAAAACTGGCCTGTGGTTGCAAACCGCTTAAGGAGCACGGGCCAGGTTTCTAAGGCTCATGCTAAAGCTGAGACTGAGGCATGTCTAAGTTTTGTGTTACGTATAACTTCTGTTTCCTTTTCTGCTGAGAACAATGTTTTGCACACTTTAAAAATAATAATCCCCTCTGAATCTGTATCCCTAAAATGTCTAGAGCTGAGCTGCCGGATGCTGTGCCTTGTCCCGGCTCAACTGAACGTAAGGAAACTGTTCCACCTTACACAAGGGGAGGATGCGACCCCAAGTGCAAAATTGCATTTCTATACGCAGTTTTACTTATGCTAAGAAGTTGTTGGAGATTAGTTTGACCTTTATGATGTATTAAAATACTTTTGCTTTGCTTTGCAAAGCGTTTTAGATCCAATCTTCACCATAAAGATAACTACAGTTATCCACTCGGCTATGGATATCAAATATCACATTTTACTGTCTTGTAAATAGACTGTTTACACTGCAGAATGGCATCAGAGTCCGAGTTCTACGCCAGCATTTTCATTTCTATAAGCACACTCTAAGGTGTCTAATTTTGCCTTTACCCAGCCACCATTTCCAGTACCGTCCCTAGTTTTTACAAAAGTCTCCAGTACAGTCACTGGACTTTCAATACAGAATTCTCCACACACATGACACATGAAAAACAAAAACATTTTGCACTTCTTCAACAGAGTGAGTAGTGGTAAAGTAATATAATCCAAGCACGCCAAGTATCTGTTCCAGCCAATAAACAGACTGTCTCTCTACAGTCTCGGTGCAAAAGAATTACTTTTTTTCCTCACAATTACCATTATTAATCTTCCCCTGGATGGAATAATTCACATTTTTATGTTAGTGAAACTAAATTGTGAGAGGGAGAACACTTGGGTAAATCATCCTTAGGCTTTTGGGTATTCCTGGGGGAAATCACATAAATAAATGAGCATTTTTTATATATATATATATACACACACACATGAACCTTTCCAGGAAAGCAAAGGAATGAAACAGATCACTGAGATTCTGGTAATCATCCTCATATGCAATCTGAAAGTAATGGTCTGCCATAGTCCATAGAATAAGTGAAGTCCAGTAAACAGGCAGCTCTTGCCAGAAGTCAGCACGTGTTTCCAGAACCTCTACTTGCTAGTTTTGACTGATTCAGTACAGCAGGTTCATGTCGTCGTGACACCCCTTCTGTGCATTAAAGACCTGCCGCTGTTCCTGGCATCCACTGGCATTAGGTGCACACCAGGAAATTCTCATCCTACTAACCACAAATATCTGTTTCTTTTTAAGGTTGCGTTGCAAAATCAGCAGCAAGAGCACGGCATTCCGGGGTCGTGTTCATCAATGGACCGTGCCATTCTGATACAGAATAACACTGTTTTCTCTTAAACTAGGGGGACTTTGGCCTCTTTCATATTCTCCTTTTTTTTGTTAACTGGATGCAAATTAAAATGCTAAAGCACTGTAGAATCTAGCTTATTATAATCCAGAAATGCCAAAATGAGGAGTAGCCAGGATGTTGAGTTTATGTTATAGTAGTGAGCAGGAACAAATTTAGCATTTTTAGCATCAGGAAATTGCAAAAGTGGTTTAAAGTCACTGTGCACCAAACCTCAAAGCTCCACCAGATGCAGTAAGGCCAGACTCAGATTACTTGACCTATTTCAATATTCTTACGTGCCCTGGATGACAACCT
>NW_010404375.1:147516-158504 GCF_000710305.1 Buceros rhinoceros silvestris | reverse complement strand
CCTTGCCTGCTGAGGATTTTCCAGCTTCTGCAATGGAACTCAACTAAACAAACATCAGCCAACCCCTGACCTCAGCATGCATCTTTAATGGTCAATTATTTGCCCATCCATAAAGTGGACAGCTCTAAGGCCGCAGCGGTCACAGTAACTTGGAGAAGCTGTCAAAGAGAAAACTGTACAACTAGTGTTATGCCAGCACCACGCAGCTTTTCTAACCAGCAAAAGACTCCTCCTAAAAGTAACAATCTGAAAAACACCACAGACGTCATCTACACTGTGTCTTTCATGCCTTTTACTGTTAGAAAATACTCATCTTCTCAGTGACAATCTTCTCAAAAAGTATTTTTCCCACATAATTTAGGGAGTGGCCTGGGCTCATATGTATCAGAAACTACGAGCCTAATTCAATCAAACTCTTTACTATCCTTTTAGAAAGTCAGCAGAGGTAAAAATGAAAAAAAAAAAATTAAAAGTGTTTATCATGGCTATGAACAGAAAGGGTAGAAAGAGCCAAAGGACAAGCACATACTCTCTTCCCACCTGGGTCTCCAAAGAAATTGCGATTATTTCTTATGTCACAGTACCCCATAATCATCTGTAGCCGCTGCAAGCTGTAGGAAAACACACTGCAGTTTTTAGTAGTCTTCATGGGAAGCACGGGACAGACTTAGGGAAACTGTTTTATATTTCCCTGTCCCATAAGTTGATTCAGCTCACAAAAATTCTTCAAAATGTTCACCAAAAAAATCTTCAAAAAGTTGATCTTGTAGTTTGAGATGGAAACGCACACTGCTGACTCCTCTTCCCCTCACAAGAACCCTGCCCTTCCTCAACACTTCACCTCTGAATAACTCTAATAGATTAAAGGGAAAAAAGCCTCAAACCCTCCTCGCAACATTTCATCGCTGACAGTTCACAAGTGCTATCCCAGGTTTTGCATTAAATACCAGACTGGGCTCCTTTGCTTAAATGGGGAAAGGCTCAGCCCTTTCCTTCTCCCCACTTTTTCCCAGCAAGGCAATGGTAGTGCACTGCTCCAGCAGAGCCATCTTCTCAGGCCACCACGGTGGTCCCCGCAATCCTCAGAGACCGTGAAAGGCTCCGTACTGGAATGGGGTAGAAAGGAGGGGAGGGGCCATGGCAGGGTCTGCATCTGTGCCCGATCTCAACACAACAGCGCAAGAGAATGGACAGCTAGGTGAACTTCCGTGTCACCAAAGCCTGAGCCAACCCCATAGGCTGTCCAATTTTTAAAGCCAAGTATGAAGCAGGACTTCCCTTTATTCCTGCATTCCACAGTAATGCCCAGTGGCTGGCTGCAACTTGCTCATTCCAACAAATATCATCTCTGATTAAACTGTATAATATGGTAATTAGCATTTGAAGGGCTAAGGCATATAATTCTCATGAGTATTATATCCCTCGTGCTCTGGGAAGGAAGGGAAAATGATTGCGGTAATCCACCATTATAGAGAAATGCGATGTCTGGTTTAAAAAGTATTTTACACTCTCTCTTTTCCTGGCTCTCTCTACTTGCAATGTCTCTGTGGTGAATTTCTGAATTGAATGGCAAGGGGGTGGGGGTCGGAGGCAGGCAGTTATTGTTTTCTAGCCATAAACGAGGAAGCAAAGTAATTTTTAAAAATCAATTACCTATAAAACACAGTGTCAGAGATTTAAAAAATTTTTTTCCTTTCTTTACTGCAGGAAGTCAAAACCTTTCGCTTTAAACATAGTCTCTTTCACTGTGGAAATACTAGTTGCAATTCAGGGTCATTTTCTACCCTGCAGAATGGAAGTAAAGGTTACTTGCATGTACCGAATTACAGCAAAACTGCCAATAGCACAAAATCACCTTAGCACCGGTATGCAAACAACTGGGAACACAGCAAGCCATGGGAAGATTCCAAGAGTAGTCCTGGACGGTGAGCCACATGCTGAGCTTTAAAGGAAGTGCCAAGGCGTTGTATTTTGCCTTCAAGCTACGTGTTCTGCACACATCAACCACTCCAGAGCAGATAAGAGATTAGTATGTTAGATTCACACGCTAAAACAGTAAGCCTTTGGGATCAAAACTGCCTCTTCTATTTCATGTTTACATTACCCAGCACAAAAGGTCAATTCTCAAACGTTAAATCAAAATAGAACTATATTGCACTGTTGAAGTGGTGTTGCCTTATCACAGCACATCTGAGTATGTCCACAAGATTGCCTCCAGCCAGAAAAATCACTGCACACGACCTAGCTGAGGTCAAGTTAATGGTCACATATTCTTCGTATATCCTTTACGTATTTTTATAAATGCACACAAATATATATATATCTGTATATCCTGATGCGGACACACATGCTTGAGGATGAACAGAAAAAGAACTTCAAAGGTAGGAAAGCCTATGAGGGGGTTCCTCATCTTGTACGAAGATATGCAGGTGACAGGTTCATGCTGTGTTAGAACACAGAGTCTGTGAGCACATGCCAGGAGTCACCCTCATTTTGGAAAAACAGGTTACAGGCTGCAGAGAAGAACACATTGTGGTTAGCTGCAGAACACGGAAACTGTCCGCAAGGAGATCAGTCAAGCTGAAATAAAATTATAAAGCTCTACATCAACTAAATATCACAGAAGTCTGCAGAGATGGAAGAACCTCTCGACTCCTGTCTCAGAGAAAACGAGCTGGGAAAGAGGTAAAAGCAAGAAGAAGGGGGATACCAAAGATGCAAGCCGATGCTCTGCCAGAGGAATGTGCGTCAGCATTGCCTGCTGGTAAGGTCTGTGGATTATTTGCCACAGTCCAGCTACCCCTCAAAAGACTGGAGAGCCTTGACGTAGGCACATGATGAATTTGCTCTAAGTAGGCTACTTAAGCTACACACTTGTGGTTTTTGAAACAAGAAGAAACACTCCAGTAAAGAATAGCCTAAACCATATCTCAGATTTAAATAGTTACGTTTTCTACATATTGCACTTAAAATTCAGGCTTCATATAAAAACCACAGACTTTTGAGAGATATTAAATATTTATAGTTAGGAAATAATGACACAGAATCTAGTGAATGTTGAAGAGCTGTTTCGTACTATTAAATCTCATCATTAAAAGAAAAACTGCACATCAGCGACTGACAGAGGTTATAATGCTGAGGCTTCAGGGGAAATGAGATGATAGGACTCTTCTATTTACTCCTAAGTGAATGTGCAGCCAAGTGCTCTAAGGAAAAACACAGTAAGTCAACTCAGCATCTGCAAGATCAATATAATTCCTTACGAGGAAAAAGTCCTCTGTTTAACTTATTTTTATCCCACAGGGGACCGTGTCAGACTGTTGCAGGAAGCAGTAAATTGCAGAGTTTGTGGGCTCTGTTCAGGCACAACAAGAAATCATTGTAACTCAAGTGATGAAGTTGAAACTACAGGAATCCAGTGGAAACTATTTTTCACTTTTGGAATTGCAGCTAGAGTGGTGGCTTTAAACTATGTCAAATAAATGACACTGCTTGCGACCCAGATGTGCATAGACTGAAGTGCCACTCTTAATATCCAGCCCTTATAGTCTATAATGAGTTCAGGAATAAAAACCACTTTTCTTGGGACTAATTTGTTTCCACAGAGAATTTTGTGACTCCAGGAAAGCCCCTGTCTTTCTTGATGAGGGAGACCTAATCCTGACTAGCTGCTGAATTCACACTTGATTGTGGTGGGTATGGTGAAGCATTTAACTTGGTCCCAGCTTCTGCACAGGGCCTTGAAGTGCTTCGTGTCCACCCTGACAAATTTCTAGCTCACCTGGTGGAATTCCAGAGCTGAAACTCATTCGGTTAACCACGGATGCAAGACAAACTCAGGGAGTGAGACCTGGAATGAAACTGGGACTTCAGGTTGAATTAGGACTAGGTAGAATTAGTTAAATTTTAGGTCTAAAATCCTTAGAATTAGCTGCTGTAACTGTTTAGGAAGCTTAGAGCGGAGTAATAAACCATGGAGGGTTTTTTTTCCCCACCTTCTCACAAAAGACAGTTTTGATTGACAGGGCTTTATATAGCCCTGTGCAGGTCAATGTGCACTTTATCAGCAATATGTAGTTGTCATTAGCACTAGAAAATGGCATGTTTTGTTCACAGAGCTTAATGTACAATAAGCTGCTAGGTATCAAAGCAAATTTAATATGCCAAGTCAGCTAATATGAAAATAAGATGCAGATGGAACCTATTAAAATATTTCATTTTTAAAAGCTTCTTTTTACATTAAAGTTAAACTCAGTGATTATTCGAAGGAAACATCATTATATCAGATTGCAGCGGTTCACAGACACCTCTCTATTTAAAACTGCATTACCACAAGGCTATTGTAAATGCCCCAAGTGCAAATAATTTTAAAAGCAAACACTTAAACCCCACAGAAGAGGAAAGCACTTGCTAGAGAGAGACAGAACTGGAGGGAGGAATAAAACATCTCCCATCCTTAACTCTGCCTTCCTCTTTCTGGCTTTTCTGGGAGAATTCTGAGAGAAAATATGAATGTGAATAGTGTTTCCATGCTTATTCAGAAATTATAGGCTGATTAGGTTGTGCTAATGGCAATGCATCCATTTTAGGATAGAACCCCCCTACTGATTCATTTTACAGTATAGATATTTCCCTGCTAACACATTTCAGTTGCTGGTATTGAATCACCTAGAAGCAGGCAGTGGCACAGAAACCACACAGATCAACCAGGGAAGGAAGCACTTGACAGACCGAGTCGACTGAAGGCAATGACCAACAGTAGAGAAAAATCCTCTAAAGGCAAAAAGCTGGGAACACGGTTTCTCGCTCTCACTCAGAAAGAAACAGTG
This sequence comes from Buceros rhinoceros silvestris, assembly GCF_000710305.1. NCBI lineage: Eukaryota > Metazoa > Chordata > Aves > Bucerotiformes > Bucerotidae > Buceros > Buceros rhinoceros. The sequence goes on along the minus strand of NW_010404375.1, from coordinate 153,675 downwards.
TTTCCAGGACTGCTGCCTGTGAAGTCACGCTGGATCACAGCAAGGTATGTGAGAATTGGAGTCGGGGTGACTTTGTGGGTCGTGCATACAAGCCCATCCGTTAAGGAGGGGAAAGGATTGAAGAGCCAAAGACGACTATCGACTCCTGGGAGGCAGAGGAGCATTGGTGTTCTGCCACTGCGTCCTATGCAAGCCCTAAAGGGAACCCCCATGGTTAGTGAGCAGATGCAGAGGCAGGCTGAGGGAGAAACGCAGTAACTGTGGACAGGCAGGAAAGCACAAGAAATGGAGAAACAATCCTGCAATCTCATGTGAAACGACACCCTTCCCCAGGGAATGGACTGACAACACATCAATGAAGAGGAGTTTGAAGGACAGCGTTGAAGTCACTTGGCAGGTGTTGAGAGATTGCCATGCCCACACATAGCTAAGAAGAGCTTGCTGGACAAAACAAGAGATTGGCAATAGGGCCTGGTCTTACAGACTGGATGGAGACATCACAGGAGCCACTAACGGGGGCAAGAAGCGCCTTCAGTTGAGGACAAGTGGCTAGTGAAGGGACGTCGAGGGAAGGGGGACGCACTCAAACCTATGTTCCAGGAGTGTACTCTTGGTAGCCACACTCCGGGGGAGCTGCACAAGGGAGGACTGCGGTGGTCATGGAAAAGACGCAAGGCAAAGCCTAGTCAAATATTTTAGCTGGATAAATACTGCCCTATCATTGAGTTAATGCAAAACAGAATCTGCAAAAGTTACAGCACAAGCGTAGGTCAAGCTGAAGACTGAACTCCGATTAGGGCTGACAGGTTAGACCATGGCAACGTGTACTGTGATTAGGAAAGGAAACGCACCGCAGCACAGAACTGAGAGAATGCATCACTTGACTTTTTTTTTTCCCCCCTCTTTTTTGAAAAAGTTACCATGGAGTACTTGATAGCTGCTCTGAAAATTTCCTGGCAAGATCATTACTTGCTTGATAAATGTCTAAGCTTAACTAAACCATCTTCAGAGGAAAATTAGAGAGATAATGGTCAAAGCCCAGAGGAATTAATTGATTCGATAACTTTCTGTACAGTGTCATGATTCTAATGCTTGATATCTCAGTGCTACAGGAGGTCAAAGGACTGGAAACAACTGCTGTCTACTTCTACATGAATGTGGAAACCCTCCCTTTGCTACAACCTTAACTTCCCAGTTCTTGCTGTGAAGCTAACCGAGCTGGCCAGAAGACAAGAATTCCTCCCCATGAAAAACACTGAGGTTTTGGCATTTGCCATTCAGACAAAAATGAGGGATTTCAAAATATTTCACCACAGGGAAAAGAATGTCTGTGAGCTACTCCAGAGCAGCGCTGAATGCACTTGTCCAGTGGTGATTCAAGTCTGGTCTCCTCAGTTTCTGTGGCTGACTCGTTGAAGAAAGAGGAGGAAATATCCAAATTTTCCTTTTGGATTCAGCTGTTCCTCTGAATGAAGTTAAAATAGAAAGCTGACTGTTTCCGTCTCTTTTAATGAAAGACCATTATCTACGCATTCCTGAGATAAACTATGGGAAACATAAGTGGGGTGATTTCTAACTGAATCAATAAGGATGGAGGATGGCGAGAGCTGTTTTTGTATCTAGTATACAGAGCATAACATCAGTGAAAAGCTGCACAAACTGCCACGTGACTTAATACCAGACATACCTGAGGCACAGACGGTCAGTGAGTACAACCGTGTCACGTACAGCTGGCAGACAAGTTGGGGCAGGGTCAGGGCACCCATGCGCCACGGAGCATCTTGCGAGTATGAATCCATGCATCACCCGTGCAGGGGTGATGTGTCACTCGATTCCTCAGTGACACTGCACCTCTACCTTGAAAAACTCAGCCCAGAGACGAGACGGTTGGGATGAGCTAAGACTATCACCAAGTTAACGCTATCTCTGTTGGCACCCCCTGTAACTGCGGTGTTTAGTTCATGCTGTTGGACAGGGTCTGAGGCCAACTATGTTCTCCCTAATCTGCCTTGAGTAACTACAGCTGGTGGACCAGAAGATAATTATTCTGAAATTAATTTATAGTATCTTATAATAAAGGTTACTGTTATCCAGCAAGGAGCATCCCAGGGTTAGCCCTGCCCTGTGTTCTGAGAGACTCTGAGGAACGCGCAGGAGGAGGAGAAACTTCCCATTAAATATGCTTGGAATGTTTTATGTTTCGCATGGTCCTCCTTTCCTTTTCCCAGACACTCTGTTCTCACAGCAATTGAGACTCTCCAGTGAAAGTGGCTTAGTTATCTGAATATTTTTCTCAATAAATTTGCCTCATGGTTAAAGAGGTAAGAAGTTTTCTTGTTTAAACTCATCTTTGAAGGTATCTGTGCTAAAAATGAGGCAACTTTCCATTATACACCTATCTGGCTAACTTCTGCACGCTTCTCAAGCCCGGGACATGGGAGAATATATGCAGTTTTACAAGGTTACATAAAAAGTTATAAATGTCCAAGTATTCGACTTGTTCATAGTCAATGGGAACTATTTGTACATGTAAGACAAGCACGATTTATCCTGTAATGGATAATCCTTTCTTCATTTAATAAATAATCCTTTATTTACTTTTCTGCAGTTCTCAAAGTCAGTCCTCAGAACCTAAAAAAACAACCCATGACCTCATTACCTTCTCCCATCATGGTGCTGGAAGCCTAGGGATGGCTGAGCTTATGTTAACATGTTTGTAAGTAACCATTCACCCTTTTATTTCTTCTCAGCACTTCTGATGAAGGCTGGTCAGAGAACTGCTCTGATGGTCCATATGCGATTTGAACATGATTCTCCTTCATGCTAGATAAAGCACAACCTAGAAGTTCCCCATGGAAAGCATAGACCTGGTACCCCATAAACATTACATGGGGTAGCCAGGAGGAGAGTAGTCTGCTGCTAAAGCTAGCACTGGCCTGGTACTGTACTGGTACAGCCTCAGGGCCCTACCTGGAAGGAGAAGTTGACCAAAATGAGAGCTGCAGGGAGACCCGCTCGTAGCTACAGGGCCAGGAAAGTGTTGAGCTCCTGGGATGGGGCTGGCTTGCAGGCTGCACCTTGCTGCTCACCAGCCCAAGATGGCCAAGACGTTGGGAAGGTGAAGCAGGCACAGCCACAGGGGCAGCCCGTGGGGTGCTCAGCAATACACGGAGAGTAAGTCAGCCCCACTGCCTGCCTTGCTCCTTATGGAGCAGGATATGGAGAAGAAAATCTTCAAAAAACCGAGCATGAATTGTAGGATTAATTGCAAGGCTTACCATTTGTGTTTCACTACAAAACACGACTTAGTATGACTTAAAGTCTTTCTGATTTCAGACTTGTAAACCTCCCTGCTGCACATCAGGGCTGTTCCCTAATCAGCTCCTTCAACTTCAAGGAGTCTCCTGTAAATGGAAAGAAATTCTGCCTGGACTAAATGATTTCCCATCCAGATGAAAGCCTTTAAAACAAAGCAACAGCACTTTGCAATATATCAACATAAATATTGACATGATTTATTTAAAAATGCTTATTAAAATTAGGCTCCTAATCCCACGCTGAAGCATTTAAATCAATGTCAACCTTTTCCAAAATGGCAAGTGTTCAACCCGTACCCCCTGAAATAGATGGTGGCTTTGGTGACCAGCACTTTTGAATGTCAGGCTATTCATTTACGTGGCTGTCTTTCAGCATCCAATTTTGCTTGACCTATGTTTCAAAGATGCCATATAAAAGCTGAAGAAAGAAGAATTTTAAATTCTGGCAACAATACGGCGGTCGCTATCAATCAGCACTTGATTTAGTAATAAAGTGGTTGTGAAACAGACCGTAAGATGATGTTGTTTAAAATGGGACAAAATAACTCATAAGGGCCCTTTTCTTTTTGGTAAATTATGTACAGTGCTGCCTGTATTCCAGTTCCTGTAGCATGCTTCCTACCATCTGTTTTCCATTTTTCTTTAATTTCCATTCATGCCCTTTGGCCTATTGCCGTGTTCTGAAGAAAACAGTAATTAAAGTTGACATTATCTCTGTGCCTTTTCCAGACTACATAAACTGAAGACTTTTTTTTCCCCTGTTTTAATGTCCTTATATGCTGGCTCATATCTTTCAATGCAAGATCAACCCTACCGTTACTTTTTAAGGATCTTAAGACTTGTCACACAGTGACCAGTTACAGACTCTCACTGACCACAGTAATGAAGAGGTTTGATTTTCACTGCATCCCATTCCCATCATTTCATTAGCAATAGCTCGAGTGTAAAAGTTACCATCTTAAAGAATACAGAGCAACATAAAACCTGCACTACGTTTACAGCAAGCTCCTCACACTGTCAATAGCCTCCTGGGGTGAAAATCAGTATGTGCACCATTTTTGTCCCACAAATGCAGAATAACTCGTTTCCTTCACAGCTACAGACAAAAAGATCCTCTTAACGTTCAGATCTGAGAATAAGCTACGTATAACAAAAGCTGTTGCCTTGATAGACCATGCTGAAAAGGACAATTATTTTGAGTAATCCTGGACTTGCTCTTGCTGAAATCAAGTTCGTTTTTAAACTAGAACATCTACAAGCTTTGTAAGTCTGCTTTGTCCATAAATTTACACACAGTGATTCAATAATACCAGACTAGCTTGAACATAACAAAACCCAGGACTAACTGGTTATTTAAAGCCAGCACTCAAAAGAGCACAAGTGTAGTGGTGTGCTGGGAGCACATAAAAGCAGAACCTTGCCAGCTCTGCTGCTGTGGGAGCTTTCTGTAAGGACAGAAAAGGAGAGACACGCGTGTCCCCTTCTCACTACGCGTGTGCTGTAGGAGAGACAGGCTTTGACTCTGCAGGTTGAGAGTCATTCCCACACTCACTGAAGTTAAATGAAGGCTTTCAGCTGGCAGCTGAATTTGCCTCAGAACCAAATATCTGCATGATCCTTTTGCTTTATTTATTTTCAATTTTTAGCCTCAGCAGTGCCTCATCACAAGGTCTGTGTGTAACATAACCCCGTTACCACAACAGCTTTAGGAACAGCAAGTTACTGTCCCTTTTTCTTGCAACATAACATTTGACTTTCTGTTAGTTTTATATTAAGCCATATTTCATGATGACAGTGTCAAACTCCTAAAATACAGCCTTTCTTTAACACTGCAGTGGTGTTATATGACCACAGCCTTGTGTTTTGTGGCTGCCTTTTGGGTAGTCATGTATTTTAATTTTGACGTGTATCTATAAGTCACCCCTAGGAAAAGGGAAATTGTGCCATTAAAGTCATATATATGAAATCTTCAATAATTTCCTCAGTAAATACTGTCTTACAATAGCACCAGATAGTACACACACACAGGAGACCACCTGTATGAAATGTGTTTGCAGTACACTAGACAGATAGTCCTGGAAAACACCAGGAGGATGCCCTCACACCAGCCTTAATAAAAGACAAAAAAAAATTTAGACGCTGTGTATTAGCCCCTCAGATACATACCAAAGAATTATTTGCCTTCCTATTTGAATATTTCTATGCGCCACATAAAATATTTCAGAACCCATAAGATATCACAGAAATAATCTGAAAACTTGAGGGCAGGAAAAAGAAAAATGGAAGAAAAAATAAAGAGGGAAGTGTTGACATAAAAAAGGAGGAAAGAAAGTTATATGAAAAGAATAACAATTAGAAAACACTGTGCTAATGCTTGCTGTGCTGTCACTAATGGAGTCATCCTTCAGACAGAGATTTATGCACATTATATAGACCTGAACGCATGTGCGTGTTTGCCTAGTGATTTTGTGAGGGGGAGGTTGTATTTCAGATATAGGACCGGAGTATTTTAGTGATAATCTCTTGTTTTCTGATACTAACTTAGGAGTTAGTTGAGTTTAAAGCCTAGAAAAGGGATGATAAATTTCTGTTGAAGAAATTGGTCTTCTATGAAACAAACATTAGCCTCCCAGATTGCTAAGTGGAGGAGTTCAGAGCTGGCTGAAGATCACTGATGCACCAGGTCCTATGTATCCTTCAGACAACCATTCCTTCCCATTTTCCCACCCCTCAACAACCTCCAAAACACCACAGAGCACCAGCGCTACGGCAAGAAGAGACAACTCCTTTCCCTGGTCATCATCATCCAGATGCCAACAAAACAAGCCAGTGGTACCATCAG
>NW_010404375.1:108139-147414 GCF_000710305.1 Buceros rhinoceros silvestris | reverse complement strand
AAGCCCAGTACCACCGAGCAGGGGGAGCATCTTCCTTCCCTGTTGGCTCATTCAGTGAGCACTGATTTCAGACAGATGCATAGAAAAATCACTGCCGTTAAAACCACAGAGATTTACCATAGTTTAGTTCAATGAGGTGTAACCATTGTTGGCAGGGACAGGTAGCTGGGTAGATAATTTAGCCCTAACAACCATCACTGGGCTTGGGACCGGAGTCTTCCCAAGTCTGATGTAAGTGTTGACTTTGGTGGAACTCCTAAGATACTCAAAGCCGCACACACTACTGAGTATTTGCTGTGCCAAAGGCATAATTACCATGTAAGCAAGTATTTAAGAAAAAAAATTAAATAAAATAAAATGAAGATGAATCTACTCTGGTCAATTCTCCAGTGAGGAGGTAAGGATATTATTTTGCGGTCTTCTTTGTTGCAGCTGTTCCTAAAGTCACTTTATATTCATTATTTGCTAATTTGTTATATTTATATTGACAACTAAAATGTTGTCAATATAAACCTTAACTCTACTTAGGAGAAAGCTTCATATACATTATGAAGCTTTTTTTCTAGTTTCTGGATAGAAAACCATGATACAAAATTAATCTGCAGAGTAGGATATGAGGGACTTTTTAGCTTGCTACAAGAAAGCGGGTTTTTTCCACTGGTTTTTCTTTGGTCCATCTCACAAAACCTTTTTAGAAGCCTGAAGAGAATTATGTAACTGTTGGAACGGGTTTCTTTGTTTCCACATTCCTCCAGTTTCCCAGTATCATATCCTCTTTCCTCCCACTCATTGAAGGATCCGGTGAACACTGTTAGTATCTCCACTCTGGTTAAAGCAGAGCATGGCTTCCTTTCAAACGTTAATTAGTACTATGCAGAAAGAGGATGTATTTAACTGCGTAGAAGTACAGCTTGTTTCTGCGATATTCATTGCATCCAGATCAATAAATCATTTCAGTCCTATGGGACTGAGACTTCCCGAGGCACAGGGGTCAATCTACAGTATAACTAGCAAATACCAGTTTCTCACAGATGTGCAATTAGAACATCTGTTTGTGTCTTCTCTGCCTATTACGATGTTTATTCTGTTAATTGTAGGCAAAACATAACTAGCCATTGCATTTTTTGGTTTTGTTCTAACTCGAGGAGCTTAGCATCCTATCTTCAACTTAAACAAGCTGTTAGCATAGCAATTAGTGACCTCTGTATTTTTAACAGAGGGTATGAAGCTTGGCAAAAATTTGGATTACAGGTGCTAGTTAACTTGAAAATACTTTACTACAATTTCTACCCTGAACAAAGAACAGTGGTGACTTGTCAGTTCACCAAATCCCCTTCTTTTTCTGTGTTTGAATCCAATGAGTTTCTGTTCTATGGCTTTAAAGGGAAGGTGCTGGGGTTTTACATGGCTGTTGATTTCGTATGAGTGAAACTAAACAGCATCACCTGCTCTCTCTCAGACCACAGTCTTGCAAAGACATACGGATGTGCTTAGCTCTGAGCTTGCGAGTGGTTTGCACAGTCTCATCAGTGCATTTGCCCTCTGCCAGCTTTTGCATCACACAAAATGAAAACTGTTGTAAATGAAACTCTATCCACAGTGGTAGAAGCCTGGTAAGTGGAGCCAAGGCCTCCGAATCTACTCGTGCAGCACAAATATTTGCAGGACGAGGGTATTATGAGGCAAAGGAAGCAACATGACTAGAACACCAGACAGAGTCCAGAGTCTTCTCCAAACTGCTGTTTACTCATGACAGGAACTTGGCATGCTCTTTAAGTTCCCTTTGTCTCAGTTCCTCTGTCCATCGCTGCAAAACCAATTCAGAGCCAGAGATGGGACTCGGTTTTTCTAAGTGCTAAACTCATTATTATTGCTCCTTTGGGGGCCAAACTCCCTTACTAAAGAGGATTAGGTTGCCAATCGTTATTTAATAGAGCTAACAACATGCAAACTTCATGCTACCTCTGTCACTGATAAGTAACTGTAGTCTCTTAAAAGGACGCACAGTCTAACTGGCTTTGAACTGAAAGCCAAAGCTTCCCTGGGCTTTCTTGCGTCAAGGAGAGTGGCTCCTGAAGCTCCCGAAGTTCCCAAGGCAACAGCAGTTGAAAGCGCGCTGCCCCTCCTACCTCAGGCATCACCACCCGTTTCAGAAGGTACCAGACTGATAGAAGCTTTGTTTGCCATGAGCTCACCTATAAATTATCTTCTGCTTCACCTGCCCTCTTAATAGTGTAAGTATTGTTTTTTCAACCAATTATTTCTCAAATGCATAATCATTAGAAATGTCAGTAGAATAATAACCTGAGGGTGCTTCCTGTTAAATTTGTTAATAACCACATCCTCTGCTAATAAACACCTAGGCCTTTGGCCTCAAGTTTATTTAGCCCAGGATATGGGTATTATTGCCTCATTAAGAGGAAACACCCTCAAGATATTTTTTAAGTATCTCCAGAAGGAAAAAACAGCTGAGTGAAAAGGAGGTGTAGGCCAGCTCTTTAAAATTCACTGGGTAAGGTAGTTTTACAGGTAAGCCACCAAAATTCAGATTGGCATTAAAGAAAGAAATATTTGTTTCTTACATTACAGCATGCAGTTACCTGTGTGTTTACAGGAACCAGCTGAAGGCAGGGAGAGTTAAGGAAAGGCCCTGAATTAAATTTTCTGGGCACCAAGCATTTAGCAATCCGATGATAATTAATGGCTTTGATGTTCTCCACCTTTACTGTTATGCTGGAAAATGTTGGAGACACTTTGCTTTGCTTCTCCCCTTCCAAAAAGGCAGCTTTTAAATGAAATATGAGGAAGCTGATTTTATAGCACTGTCCCTTCAATTCGCATGCTTAAATCTCAGCATGTGGCTAAGTTTTCATACAATCCAAAGCTGGGATATTAAGCATTATTTTATCATTCGAATAAAAAACAATTTAAAATAAATTCTTAGGTGCATTTCCAGGACCAATTTATAGCTTTAAATAGTGCAGCATCATTAGATTTTATATATTCTCAACGCAAATTCATTTGAAGAATTACTTTTACATTGCAGTACTTTGGTGGAAGCAGAGGCTACACCTCACAACTCACGTTTTCAAAGAAAATTTTAAAGATGCTGGCTGCACTGCTCAGCACTATGTGCAAGGGGAAAAAAGTCTAGACTTTGCAATGTGGATTCCAGTATTACTGAAACAAACCTTGAGAGTCACAACTGGGAAAGGAAATTGTTCTGAAACAAGAGCAGTTCGAAGCGCACTCTGTTCGCAGTATACATCCATTCAAGTCAATCGCTTTAATGCGGCGTAACTGCAAGTTCAAAGCGCGTTTTAAAAACACGTAATAATGACCAGCACCAGATCAGTGACCAAGAGAGGCCTGTTCCCCTGCTTTGAGCTCTTGCTCACGCCATGTAAAGTCAAGTCCACCGCCTCCCATAACATGCTTATTCACAAACTGACTGCACAGCCCAGACAAGGGACAGAGATGGACTGAAGAGTGGCTGAACTGCTGGGAAAAAAGGGTGTGATCAGTGACACGACATCCAGCCAGAGGCCAGTCACCAGCAGAGATAAGATACCACAACAATTTTATATTGATTTACAAATACGAAGTAGTCCGGAATTTATGTTCCATAGTTGACTCACCCACAGTCACAGATCAGTTCTGTATTAGAACCAAAGCCATCATGGAGGAATTCTGACAACCATTTTGTCCTTTTTGTCATGTACAGGAACTCCACAAAAGTGTCACTCCATAAATGACAGTGAGAACCACTTGATATCACACTACTTCCCCTCTGGGTTTTCAACTGCAGCTCACTCACTCATAACTCTGCAACGACAATACTCATCCCACTTCCTCATCAAGTGTTTGGAAAACAGATAAAATACAGGACACCAAAATGGCACAGATGCCGTATGCCGCATCGCTGACAGAATCACAGACATTTGACCCTTGCTTTGGTGAAGGTCTGAGGATGACGTTGATTACAAATAAAATATCATGATGTTAATGGCTCCAAATGTTTTTTGAAATATTAGTTTACGTGTGATCAAGGTCCAACAAAAAGGTATCCAGCACAAAATAAACATACAGATTTGCTGCCAAAAGCTATCTTGTTGTCAAAGACTGGCACATCATTAAGGACGAATTTCCCTGTCATTCCTGTGAGTTTCCTGGGAATTTGTCTATGATTCTTACTGAATCACAGAGGAAGCTCCCAAGCTATATGATGAGTGAAAACAGAAGCCTTAGTAGAACTTGTTTATCAATAGACCCAAACAATTTTCCTTTTGGATATTAAACATGTAAGGATTAAAAATATTCCACAAATAAGAGCTCTCACTTTCTCGTCTGTTTTTTCTAACAGAGGCTCTGACACAAACAGAAACAAACCCACCAAAAATCTAAGTTCAAATCTATTCCCATTTCAAAAACAAAAAGGTTTGGCCTTACTGAGGCCAAAGTTACTCAGTTACTCTGCTTGCCATGGAGGATCAATGTTCTAATGTATCCATTTGACTTTTTTCCCCCCTTTTTCCTACCTTGTTGAGGCTTCTGCCAGCTTTTCAGAATGTATGAGACTGTCACAGAAAAAAAGGAACAGATATACTTTTTAAAAAGAAAAGCTGTTGTGTTTTAGATCTCATAATGTTCCCAATCTGAAAATTGGACAATAAAAAAATAACAGTGCTAATCTTTTTCACACTGGCACATAGAAAAAAATACAGCATCAGAGCAGAGGGAAGACTTAGGAACAACTCTGTGGACTTTGGAGAACCCAGTAGTGTCAGAGAAGAGAACCAACAAAGGGCAGCAAGGGAAGGGTGACAGAAAATAAAGCAGGTTAATTGGAGACATCCAAAAGGTCTCTGGAAGGGACTGGTCACAGTGCCTGCTCAGCTTAGGGGAGGACTGGGAGCTGATGGCTCTCCTGGCACACAAGAAAATCTCACCAAACCAGCCAGTGGGGAGGAGGAGAATGACAGAGGATGTGCAGAGACAGCCAAGAGAAGCTGCTTGTGACAACAGCTTTCACAGGCCACACCACCATCCTCCTAAGTGTTCTCCTCCAGAGCCATGCAGCCAGGTTTTGTGAACAGTGACTCCATTATTCACGGACAAAATATGACTGTGGGCAAAGAGCATTTCAGGAAAACCCACTTTAAACCACAGGTCCTGCATAAACACAAGTGGTGAACAGAGTAAAAATGTCATTTTGAAAAGAGTACAGAAATGTGGTGTGGAAAATGTCTGCTCCCATCAAAACAGAAACTCTTTTTACAGCACCTGCCTCTTCCGCACCTGCCTTCATTTCTCCCCTACTCCCAAAAAGGAGATTGCTGCAGATAAAACAGCTCTGTTTTGACGTAGCACTGTGGATTATGACCGTTCCACTTATTGTGTTATGTTACTAATTATCAAAATAATTTTACTAAATTATTTGTCATTCAAAACTTTCTTGAAGACATTGCAGTGTCTCTGCAGACGTTTCAATGCAAAGTAGAACACAGAGGATCTGCCTGTCAAAGGTACGCAGGGCCTGGCGTGCTGTAATATGCCCATGAATCAGCCTCTGCTCAGAAATCAGCATCTTGTGTATACAAGCACTTTTTGCCTCTGTTTTCAGTTTCTGTTGTCTGGGAAGAAAATAGATTGGAAAAGGAGCAAGGAAGCTTCCAAACTAGGAGAGAGAAAACCACCTTAGTGCACTAAACCTCTGAACTCAGGAATTCATAAAACAGACCAAAGTGAGTCCCTAGCCTATTCTCCAAGCTGCTCAAAATCCACTGTGTGTCACTTCTTTGAGGTTTCATAGCTTGCTGCATTCAAACAAGAAGCATCTTTTTTTTTGTATTATTATTTCACAATGGCAAAATATATAAAATATACTATAAAACAACAGGCAAAATACTAATCATCCTGTGGGGGGAAAGAGCCACACCTTGGCTCTCCCTCTCTACCTTTATCGTTGCTGACTAGACCCTGAGCCCTCGCACTGTGGAACAAGGCACAGGAAGCGTTAGCGGAATCTAACTCTGAAATGAGGCTCTTAGATAACGAGCTGATGTTTTCTGTCTCAACAGACTGCAAAGCAGAAAAACAACTCCTCCCTCCGTTTCCCTGTGGCTCTGTTTTGTGAATGGTTCAATGAACGAGTTCAGCTTCCCTTGCAGGCTCAGGACGTTGACCTCCCAGCTGCGCAGCAGCCATGGACCTGAGGTATGCAGAGGAGTCAGCCGAAGCCAGTGGGTTTGCTACCTGCGCTGCTGCTTGCTTGAGCAGCACCCACCTCCGGCAGCCTCTCTCTCTTGGTCAGCATACCAGAGCCCTGAAGGAACAGCATGTTTGTAAACTAAACAGGAAAAAGGAACACGCCAGACACTTACATCACCTGACAGATGTGTTTCTCAAGCACACAAGTTCATTTAAGGCTTTTTTCATGACATGTGTTGACCCAAAATCAATAAACAAGTGAATAAGTAAATAAAGAGGAGGGCTAGAGAGGAAGAGAGAAAAGAATGAGAGAGAGAGAGACTTGGTGTCATGCTCAACATGTTTTGCACCCTGTAAAAAGGAATTAAGTGACTCAAGCTTTGCCCCCCCCCCCCCCCCCCCCGCCTTTATGTCTGGAAGTGAGCCCTTCTGAAACACTATAGCTACTGGCAGCACAGCAACACATAATAACATGGTAGCGACACATAAAACTGTCAGTCTTCACTGGAAATAGATGGTTAGGCTGAGGGGGTAAACAGACTAAATCAATTTGAACATGCATGTTAAGGACTGTGAAAGGGCAGAGTTTAGTGCTGCTGGGCTGGAAAACATTTGTCTCTGTCTCGTTGTATTTCCCTGCCATTCAGCGGCATCCACCCACAGGCCTCTCGCTTGGCTCCAGTCAGACTCCACGGCTGATTAATGGCAGCTGGAGGTGTCCAGTAATTTCCTCACCTAATAATAAACTACAACCCAAAACAGGGGTTCCCCTCAGGCCCACGTTTAACATAACTTCACTCACTACCAGGAGAAAGCCAATTACCCTGTGTCTGCTCACGTCTCTGAGATAACGCACGTCTAAGTGGCTCTGAGAGGTGCCTTGGCTGACTTTGGACCCATCGCCTTTGTCTGTGGCAGGACAAACAGAGCTCAGATACCATCTGCGTCGCTCTTACACAGAGATAATAAAAAAATATAACAAGTGGACAGAAATAAATAAAAGAGATGCCATTTTTTGCAACGGAAAAACAAGTCTCCTCTAAAAATATCTTAACAGCAACATGACCTTAAGAATAGAGGGACTTTCTTTCTCTTATCCTAATCCCAGGGTCACCAACACACACAATTACGATTTCAGTGGCTGAGGCTTAAGCAATCAGTCTGGCTCACCACTTCCTACCCAAGGGTGCCAATAAAACATTTTATAAGAAGACACATCCTCAACAAGAGCTTTTCCAGATTTTGTTAGCAATTAAAGCAAAGACTTGTTGCTGAAAGAGTCGCATGGATTTGTGTATTCAGAGCTAAGACTACAGAGACAGCATTTGTTTACATGGGATGTTGTAGTAACTACAGAGTCTTACCTCCACGTTGGTAACCACACTGGTTTAATAATAAACCATTTACAGAACATGAGACAATTATTTTTTTTTCTTAATTGTTACTGGGGTGAGTAACATCTCGACGTCTGTATAGTTACTGGAGTAAATAAGGGATGGAGATTTGGCTGTAGATAATTGATAGTAGTATTCAGAGCATGAAACAATCTATCAATCCTTTAACTGACAGCAGTTTAACATACAAAAATGCACACAAAACACAGGATTACTCCTTGTGCACCCAGAAGACGCCTCATAGCCCGGTCCTACCTGCACCAGTGTTATGAATTTTCCAATACGACATTCCACAGTTTCTTTTTCCCAGGAGGCCACTGTAAAGTTGTGTATGTAGAAATGCCTATAACGTCACGCGCAATACGTATATATCTATATGGCACATCACCTTTGACATAAACAAGAGTAATGCCACAGCTTACAACATCAGAGGCTTCTAATGTGCACATCGTACAGACAGAGATAGATGATATAAATAAGTATAATGTAACTATATGTAATATGTAAATAGATATTAAAAATATACAGGAATCATATTCAGTTTATACTGTCCTGCAAAAAGAAGAAAGGAAGGGTGAGTTTCCCCATTTCTTGGTGAATGGGCTATCACAAGGAATGCAGATGTCAACATTTTTGTAGTAGTACTTCCTCACTATAGGAACAGGATGGACTTGATGCCAAAAAGGAAGTAAATCATGTTCCATACTGTTTAGGTCCTATTAATACCTGCAATTCATAATCTCTGTCAAAATGTGAAAAGGAAAAATGCATGTATTTATGTGCACATGAATGTGCTTCTCCACAGGAACAAATCTAATTAACACGTGGACACTGAGGGAATATTGTCAGTCACACAGACCATTGCTGGCAATGTCGGATCACACAGGCAACTGCTGGCACTAGGGGATTAAAAGGTAATATAATGATTTCTTCAAAAGTCTTACGACAGCTTGGGAGGAAACTGATTTTCCAGACATCTGTGCAAATGGATTTTCCATTCTCTTCAAAGGGTTTTTTTCTACCTGTCCCCTATCTTCCCTCCCTGAGGCACAGATCATCAGAAAGAAATTTAAAACAATTCTGGATATTGGTTTTATACGATCCCTTATACAAAGGGATAAAGTCATTTCTGCCACAGATGTCACCACATATATCTTTGCAGTATGCTAGAAGCCGAGAAAGAAAAGACAGAGAGCCAGGAAACAAATGCAGATACCAAAGGCAAGACAATAGGAACTGGTGTTTGCAATCACGTTGGAGCCTAAGCCATTTCACTGGAGGTGCTGGTTCTAACCAGCAAATTGTAAGTGAGGCCAACTTCAGGCAACACTTTTTAAAGATTTAGGAGGAGGGAAGATGGCTTTATCAGACAGCAAACTTTTTTTTTTTTCTTTTTTTTTCTGTTGTACTAAAAGTTGAGGCTCGAGCATAGTGCCTACTCCTCCTCTCAAGCTGGGATACCTACCTAACATCTCCAATCAGGTAACTTCCCCAGTTCTAAAGCCTACGTATATGGCAGGTCAAGCCTACAAATCAGAGATTACAGGACTACCGTAGAAACTGCCTTCCACAGTCACAGAACTCAGTTTCGAGCCACAAATATCTTGAATTCAAGGCCACGTGACAGATGATGTTTTTCAAAGACACATACGTGCAAAAGCTTCTTTTCTAAGACTACCCTGATCTTCCTGGCTAATGAGGAACCTTTCTCCCATATTGCACTGCAGAAGAGAGATACAGGGACAAGCAAAATACATTCCCAAATTTTGCCTCAAGAGCATAGCAACTTTGCTTACATTTGTCTCAAGAACAAGCAATTGTCACTTTTTAACATCTTTAACACAGTGAAGTGGCTTCCTAATACAAATTACCACAACTCCCCTTTTAGAAGTTACAGCAGGACTCACATCTAACTAGCAAATGAGCTGTATGAGATCTGAATCTAACGAGCTCTCTGATGTTGTCAACAATATAGAATTACAGTGGCTTGTTATGAGCACTTACATTATTATGGTCTATATTAAAGAGTAATAAATATTTTTCTCTGTATATTAATTATACTTTTTACATATGTTTAAAATAAATGCTTTTCTTTCTTCACAAGGGAAGAATAGTAGCATACTCTGGGGTTTTCTTTCAATATTAAACCAAATCAAAGTAAATCCATGATGTAAAGGGACATCAGAGGCAAGTCCAGAGAGCACCCAAAGCTCCTCAGGACAAGACGACTTGGTGTTGTGCAGAAGTGACTTGTCCGTGCCCTGTTTGCAGCTCCCTCCCTGCATTGCTAGCAGTCAGTAGAAGCACCCTTAGGCAGGCAGCTCCACTTGACATCCAATGGCCATCCATAAAGAGGCAGTCTGGGGGCCAAGACTTTCTAAGCAGACAGAAGTCTCCTGCCCTGCCTCCTTCCCCAGGCCAAGGACAGGATCTCCAGAAGCTGGGGGGTAACAGAGCTGAGGGAAAATTGAAGTAGGTGCCTTAGTTCTCCAGCAGAAAAACCCCATAAGTAAATCCACCCCCTGTGCTGTATCTACAGCAGGAGGCAAGACCCCTGTCCGCTGGTGTGGGTGACAGTAATTCACATCACGTAGACTTAGATAACTACACTAGCTGTCTTAGACCACCCCTCCTTCAGGGTCAATGAAGGGAGACAAGACTTTTGACATGTGATTCACCTGACCCATTTTAGATATCTGCTACAGCGACAGCCATCCCACAGAGTCAGCTGTCCTATAGCAGACGTCCCTGTATTTCCCAGTTACTATGAAAAGGGACTGAGGACAATAAGTTCTGTCTTTCCATTGGGGAATTTTGTTTGGAAATTGAGGATTTCCTCCTCCTAGCAATTTTCAGAAGCTACTACTATGGACTTTTTTTTTTTCAGTATACGTGAATTAATTCACGGGCTTGTGGTGTGCTTTGTGATCAACAGCAGTCAGCCAATTAAAAAGACAAAATGTGACAGAGAAAACAGGCTTTGTAAAGGGTATCTAGCAATGTAATGGTCTATGCTGACTAGAAAGAGCCCAAAATAAAGCAGAGTTCGAGAACTGTCCTTCACATCTGTAACCTATTTCATGTAAGTCCTCTCTAAAAACAAGAAACAGTTTATGGGGAGAGTAACGTCCTCCACTATAGCACTTCCTATGTTGGAAAAAAAACCTTCCAGGCACAAAAGCTGAAGGGTTAAGATCTTGTGAGGTTTTATTTCCCCCCAAATAAATCTACCCAACTAATAAAATCTGCTTCTCCCTCGTAATCTTTCCTCCCTGATATTCTTTAAACATCATAGCTGCAGCGACCCTGCTCTTTTCTATATGTCTCCCTGTCTCCCTCTTCCCTGTCAAATGAGACAGAAGCTGCATTCCTAGGAAAAGATGGTTGTAAAGCCACCTTGGCACCCACATTCAAGCCCCTTCTGAAGCATCTTTTTCGCCATGAGGACTGCTAAATCCAAAGGGTGCTGATGTGCTGGGACAGCTGGTCTGCCGCCCCCTGGCAAACTCTGATTGCCAGTTACAAAAAGCCTGCAGAAACTGGGTTTTCATTTTTCAGGTGTTACTTCTAGCCCAACAGGCCTCTGGTCCGTCACCTAAGTTCCTAAACAATATAAACAAACCAACCAACCAATGATACTAATAAAGGTAGTCGGCATGTGGGCCGCGCGGTTGCTGTGTGGACTATGCCTTAATGCTATTTGGATTTTATTTTAAGAATAAAAATTTGCAGTTTCTATTAAGGACTTTTTTACCCTAATCCTGCATGTTTCCAAGAGGAGGATAATTTTATTGGAACTGCTGAGGAAGTGATCCTCAGTTTTAAACAGAGTTTTCTCCTCACTAAAGAGAGCTGAGAAGAGCTAAAATTCTGGTGTTGAGAGCAATCTGCCTCAAAGAGGTTGCAGGCTCACGTTTGTTAATTTTACGTACCGAGGCTGTAGTGTGCAAGTCTGCTTTTGAACTCAGGGACCTCGCAAAGCTGGACAGTGCTCACGAGGGGCCGAGCTCTCTAATGACCTCCCCGACTCCTTCAAACGCATCTTCTAAAGGCATAACACTGCTTCTTCTGTGCCGAGATTATGTGTTCCCATACCACAGAAAGAGCGAACAAAGTCCACAAGAAAAAGGAAAGCTGGTCTCCTGTCAGAGCGGCAGCTTATCTCAGCAGCGCCCTATTTTTAACTCGATTGCAAACGATATCTGTGATCAAAGGGCCAGAACCCCTGGAGGAGCTTAGGGAACAGCGTGGTGGCCGCAATTCTTCCTGATGATTTGTAAGCAGGAAAGGACTTTTGACATGAAAGACAGTTTAAACAGCACAAGAATAGCAATAAACCAGCTGTAAAATGCTTAACATTGCCCTTGAACTAATGCAAATTGTTCCAAACAATTTTCTTTTCTTTTTGCTTTCTCCTTTTTTTTTTTTTCCTTCTTGCAGTCTCTGGATGCCCTGCTGGGACATTTAAACAGTCACATGCTCACCATACAAAAGCCTATATAAGTGGGGAAATACAGTGTACTAATGTGTTTAGAATAAGGGAACCAAACAGGGTCCACCATTCCGATCTGCCGCCTTCCCTTCTTTTGTTTGAGAAAGCGTTCGTTAATGACAAGCTTGTTTTGGATACTGACTGAGCTTCCAGACAGAAATGTTGAAGGGTAATTTATTGGCTTAAAATACTCAATTAAGCTATTCAAGAGATGGTTAACAAAGTAAGTAAAAACGGAATATCCTGAAAGTAAATTACTTGGGTCACTGAATACTTTAGATGTTTAGAAAACGACGGTATTTACTTTCTGAACTTCAGCGATATTAAAGAAGGGCAAAACAACTGTTTATAGAAATCATGGGCGTGCTCTCTACCGTAATTGCTCCCCACAGAAATTATACTACAAGAGTCTTACAGAATGCTTTAATGTCACCTTTAAAAGCATTCATTTTTTTTTTCACATGGATCTAAAGTAGATTTTTCATTTCAAGCAATGACACATACTCTTCTCACCAGTGATTAGTTACGATCTTTTAAAAGTTCCAATACGGAATAAAATATAACCTTGTGGTAATTAGAGATAGGAAAGACCAATGAGATCATCGGTTCAATTTCCACAAACGTGAGTGCTGGGGCAGCTCTGTAAGGCAGATTATATCAACTTTTAGGAAAACACTGGTAATTAGAGGTTAACTGCTTGGTGTGCATGTGAGTGTGCAGTAAGTTAAAATTCTCCAGTACATCTGTTCTCTTGTTTCTACTTCTTCCTGACAGTGCTTGTGGCCTTAAACCAACACTTCCTCCCCCAAAAAACACTTTTTTATCCCTCCGCACTGTTCCTCAGGTCATTGCATGAAAAAAAGGTATTAAGAAACGAAGACACATGTAGATAAAAAACAGTATTTCAAAGAGTGCTCACATATATGTTTAACTCAGATGGAAGAAAGTAGAATTCAACCAGAAGTTTAAAGTCAAACCATGTCCAAATCTACAGTCCTGACTGCGGGAGAAGAGCACCGAACTCTCTGTAAGGTTAGCAAAGGCTGTGCTGGCAAACGCACAGAGACAAATCAGAAATTAAGTAATTTTTAAAATCAAAAATAGAATCTTTAATTTACTTTTAGCTGCAGTTAAAAATCAATTTGAAAACCTTAAAATAAGTTGAAATTCAGGAATATTTTACATGCAATGGTGTATTCATAACTTTATATTGTATTTTAATTCACAGACAACTAACCTCAAAACAGATCACGGTCATAGGCACTTTACAACCCCTGTATGTAAATCTTCAACTTCCCTTATTCCTGTTATTCATCAAATTAACTTCAGAACAGCAAACCGGCACACATGGTAAACAACACCATTACTTGAACTCTACAGGAGAGAAGCCGGGAGAAAGACGGGGCATCCATGGCCATAAAGACATGAGGTTTGTGCCCAGCCTCGGCAGGGACCTCGGGAACCCTTATCCCTGCACACCCAGCCATATTTCTGCTGAACTCAGCCTCAGGATTTCCCTGTCTCACGACGACAGGCTGTGCTCCCCTACTAAACCTGTGCTGTGCGGGAACCTCTTCAGCTCTTCTCCCTCATGAAACTGTAACCAGTCACTAACTATACCAAGAACTTGGGTCTTGGCATTGTTTAAACGAGCACTGTTTGAGGGCCAGTGTGCAACCACAAAGCCAAGCATCTAAAATGTTTTCAACTCTCAAATATGATGTCAATGAAATATACTTGGTTAACGTTTTATGTTAAGACCCACATTGGCCTTTCTTTAATTCAAATGACCTCATACTCAGTAAAAACCTTCTGCTCTTCTATTTCATGTAAATTTTCAATGACTTAAGAAAAGCTGCAACAATTTTACTGACTTTTGCTTTCTTATTTTTTCCCTTTTTTTATCACTATGTGTTATGAAATAACTATTAAGTTTACAAAGTTTTACAGCGCCTCACCCAACAAGCAGGAAAAAATAACTGCCCAGCTTTGTCTCTGTTTTCCTTAAGACTGATTTTTTCAAGTGTTAGAGGTTAATAACACTTATTTCATCCATTGCTTGGATCTAATAAAAGCAGTGGGGCATAACATTCTGTAAAACCAGGCAATAGAGGAAATAACACTAATGTTAACCTCTAACATAAATGTAGTGGTAATTACCCTGGTCTACTTTTCAAATGAAAGCCTTTTGTAGTCTCCCAAGTGGCATGGAAAAAAAACCTCCGGTGTTCTAGGCAGCCACCAGCTTCCCAGATTGAGAGTGCTCCGTGGTATCCTTTCCTTTTTGTACCATGCTGCACAGTGACAGAGAGAGATGTCACACAAAGGGCTGGCACACTGTTACGGATACAGAAAGAGCAATCCCTGGTATCCCTTTAATGCGTGTATTTAAAATGCAGAGACAGCTTTTTGCCTACATTTCCTCTGCCCAAGTTTTAAACAGGCACATTCGAGCAGAGTACATTCAAAGGCGAACGACGAACTCTAAATTAATTCATAATGGCACAACTACTCTGTTTTGTCCCAGTACTATTTTGTTTTTAAATAAAATATTTTTTAAATTGCCTTTTACAGCTTTCAAGATAATCCTGCAAGTGTGTATGAATATTGTTAGTCACCTGAAAGCCTCCACTGACCTGAATGGGACAGCCCCAGTCTTTGTGTGTTGATACTATGTGTGGAAACTTGAATTTCACAAATATTCACACATTTACTCTCAGCATTAATCTTAATTTCCAGGTGTCTTCATGCACGATAGGAAGGAAGAGGACACTCAGAGGTCAGAGTCATTACTTAATACCTTCTAACCTCAAAAAGGTCCCCACCTAATCCTGCTAATGGTATAATGGACATCAGATGCGCTTCTCAATAGAAGTACTCAGCATTCTCAGCTATCACTTATTTAACTCATAGGTAAACGTGTAGGTACAGTTATATATACAGATCGCTTAACCGGATCTATTAGGTGGACTGCAATGCCTATGGATATGGGAAGTAAAAGATTGGAAACTGGACTGCTGTCTGAGGACAAATGTTTTATCAGGTTGTTGCAAATAAAATCTAGCCATTTAGAAAGGAAAAGGAGAGAGAAGGCCAAAATAGGGCTAAGCCTAGAAGGTGATTCAAGCTGCGTGGCAACAAGACCAAAGCTATGGTGCAACCCAGGACGGACTGCAGGGCCACAGTCGCAGTGGGAGCAGTTACAGGGGCCTTATGGACTCCATTCTGTTGTAAAAACATATGTCGGGCCACTTGATATCCCCACCTGGCTTCCAACTTTCTCTCCATCAGAGCACAGATCTCCCATATCCCAAAGCAAACGGAATACCTTGGATAAAATTTCCTGCATAACACCATTTGGCAACAGAATAGAGCCCAAAACATGTCACTACAACTCTTTGTATGCTCTGTTTTATTGCCCTTTCCACCACTGGAGTTTCCCAAACACTCAGAAGATAATATTTGGTTGCGATGATACTGTTGCAGCTTTCTGGGGCTCACCTAGAACTCTGGACAGCAGTTCTAAAGAAATGCTCTCTTATCCCTCTCTCGGGCTTCGAACAATTGAACAATGCTCTAATTAAATAAAAAATGACATGCTGGGACCACATACTGCAATTCTGCAGAACAGTTACTGTACAGCATTTTGGTTTCTTCAGAGTCCCTTCTACTCCCTGTTAGGGCCATCAGACAATCGAGAGTTCCCATTCAGGTGCCAAGTATTTCCTTGGTGGGTACAGCCTAACAACTGATGAGGGTGATCAAGAATATCACAGGACATTCTTACTGGGAACAGGTTACTATAGGTATTAACTAGTAGAAACGGAAAGAGTTGAGTATTGTAACCTCCTTGGCAAGGAGTTCTGAAGATGATGTTTCAAGGAGTACTTGTTCAAACAAATTAAATAAAACACATACGACAACAGATAACAAAACCAACGCAGGGTAGTAGGTACCTTCTACAGAAAGGCTAAAACTTGATAAGAAAATGAGAATGAAAGAGATTTTGAATTACAACTTCTCTGAGCTGGATATACAGCATAAAGTCAAAACGGAGAAACCTGCCTGTGCATCCACTCCTGCAGAAGCTATCTGAGGTGGAAGGAGGCTGAGACCGTTTGCCGTGCTGCCACACTAATACTCTTCAGACACATTACATACACTAAATTCTCTTCTAATAAGGCAAGACAGCAGAGTTCTTTTCTCTTGACATTTATGAAGCCTGCAAAGTGGAAACAATCAGTACTTTGTCAACACCTGACATTTGGCCTGACCTTTTTTTCATAATTATATTAGAAGGCTAGACTAGACTCCAGAACATTTGGAAACCAGCTGGATTTATAAACAGTAAAATATACTTAAGCCCACTATGTTCAACTGAACCAGTTCAGAATGGATTCCCCAAAATTTAGCAGAGATATTCACAAAATAGCAGCATTGTAAGGCAGCTTTTTAAGGAAAGGGCCCCAAGGTCTGTGCATACTATATAAGTACGAATGTAATCTTTCCATCACCATCCTCACAGACTGACTTTCCCACTTGACCCACAATCATAAAGGCAAAGCACAGTTTTCTGCAAGCTTTGCAGAAAATCTTCACGACTTTTTCAGTTGGCACATTTTTCCCGTGTAACAGATAAACTGCACTGCAGGAAAAAAAAATTGTTTAGAATGACTGATTTTATGATAGTTATCCATGTAGTTTATTTATTTCATAACTTCTTCATATTTGGATGTCTCCTGGAAGACATATTCAGGTGGAAATGTGATGTCCAATAGCTACACTATATACAGGAACCGATTACATCTGTCTGCAGAGGAACTCTATTCACATCTTCACTGTTCTAACGATATAGGACATGTCTGGACACCAACGCAGATATCATCCCTCTCTACCTCACAGACTTTCACTCTCTTCCAAGAGCAAAACTGTAGTCTGATTAACTCAGTCCTTGACATCATTACTGTTTACTTTGCCAAAAGCCATGTCTGTGGAATTGCGGCTTTCCAGAGCTTCCTTGCTGAGAGGGAAGGTGCTCTGCTACCCTGTTACAATAGCGCAGCCTGGAAGGGCGGAAGAGAAAGAGGACCTGTATTGGAAACGTGGCTTTCTCCACAAAGCGTAGGAAGAGCTATGCCCCAGAGAAGCATTTGAACAAAACAATCATTCTGATGCAAGAAAAACAGTTTTATTGTAGTGGAGCAGCTATGAAAGAAGGTATTCTGCTGTACCTGCTGTGAACAAGGCCTCTGCTTTAATTATGTCTGAAGCTTGGTGGCAAATATCCAATCCCCAAGTGAAGGGGAAAAAAGGAACCAGTATTTTTTTTTCTGTTCATTTAGTTGGGTGATTATTCTGAGTCTTTGACACTCTGACCTTCTGTTCTTTGTGAATGTGCCCTGGGTATACCTATAGGGTCAGCTTAGACTGACAGAGCTGTGAAATCTGGCTTTGTACAGTGCTTTAAACACTTTCTACAATGCCCAGCTTCTCCTCCTACCCTGACTTTACTCCACCACTGAGAGACCTCGTTCCTAGCAGTTGGTGAGCACTGGGAACTGGTGGGTATACTACAAAAGCAAAGGTTTTTCCTCCATGAGGAAACATGAGTACAAGCATTGCTAGCTGCTGAGAGACCTACTGCCTACATGAGAAGAGTGACTGGCTAGTGACTGACCCGGAGCTGAACTTGCCAGACATGGTGATAACAAAAGCTCAGAGGCTTCGCTGAGATACCAGTACAAAATTGTTTAACCTGTGCACAAACTCTGACTTGTGCCTCTAAGGAAGCCCTCTACCCAAAAGGATTCCACAGCCAGGTTTTGGGGTGGGTGTCTCGTAAATGACTTCAGAAAGCGTGACAGAGGGAGTAAAAAGAAAGGAAAATTTAGGACAAAATACTTGCAAATACGTTCTTTCAAAGGCCTAATTGTACTGAAGGATTTTGATCCTAAATATCAACGGCACATTATACAATATATCATTCAAACACAATTAAAACTCTCCTAATGGAAGCTGAAAGGAGACACTGGCAAACTCTGGCAAAATTATTGAGAGATACAAGCACTGGAAGGCACAGGCCACTTTTGCTACCGATATAAACCTCTTTGGACCTATGAGCACTGCCCTTGGTGTTGGAGTAAGTAGAAGCTATTTAGTAGGAGTTCCATTAATAGCCATGTCTGTGAATGAAAAACTCCCCGCGTTTCCTAACATCTAAGGTTTTTTTCAGGCCCGTCTATGAACTACTGCACTTTCTGTGATCCCCAATCTAAAACCAGAAAGATTAACGTATTCCTACGATTATTGGCAAACAAATTATGAACGCTGTGATTATTCCTCCTTCCCTTTTATTCGTGCTCCTTCCCTTCATGTTTCCTCCTCTGCCTGTTCCAATCTCTCAGCTTCCTTTGCGTCCATTACACCCAGTGCATTCAGGTGACCTGGATACTTCCACTCACAACTTTATTCAGAACAGAGCTGAGCAGTTGCAGCCACTGCAATGCTATTATTGTTTCGATGCAGTTTAGCTTTACTATGTAAATATGCACCTATTCCCTATTCTGATAAGAGCCCCAAGAATAAATAAATCCATTAGCACCTTATGTTATGCATTGATATGCTCCCAAAAGCAACTCTTGATGGGAAGAATCCATTACAAGTTCATGTACCACAGATAAAATAAATGGCATCAAAACACAAGCCAAATGACCCAAATTCTCAGATAAAAGAGCTAGACTGTTCAAAGCCTTCTGGGGAAGCCAAGATGGAAGCCCACAAATAATGACATGGCTGGTTAGTGGCGTGACCAGCCATTGTTCTGTAGCAGGAAAAAGAAGGGAATGATGTTTGGTTCACCAGCGTTACGAACAGCAGGTACATAATTCACTATGAAGGGCAGATCTGTACAAGGCACTAAATTTTTTCTCTGTAGTAAGTGCAGGACCATGAACTAGTTAAACTCAAAAACAAAGCCAGGAAAGCCCTGACAAAGGGTACTTAAGAGATCAAGATTTAGATTAAAATGGATGGAAAGGATAAACACAATCCTGGGTAGACCCAGCCCCTGCTGTGCACCCTGTCCAAAGGAGCCTAGCGCTGTGCCCAGTCTGGTCAGAAAGGGGATCTGAATCATTCTGTGCTTCAGCTTTAAATAGCAATGACATTCTGTATTCAACAATTCGGGAAAATCATCTTCATTTAGAACCGTTTATAATTTAAAAATGGGTTATTTAAAATTAAATTGTTGGCATTCAATCTGTGGAAAAACGTCTCCGTGCAGGGTTTACATCTACCCTGTAAATCTATCTTCATCTATCCTGCAGTAAAACCATGTAATTAAAGCTTCACTCATTCAGGAAGGTGGTACGCATCTATTACCAGACTCCCTCCTCACAGGCCACTGCATATTGCCTCCTCTTCCAATCTGCTGTGGGGTTTTCTGGTGCATGCTCTATGGGCAGATGTTCCCAGAGAATTACTGTATTTATTTAAACAAACTGCAATATATATATAAAAAAATCTGTTAAGGCAAGTAATGATGAAAAATAAAGCCACGAGTTTTTCTACATCTGTTTTTGTTACACATGGTAACCAGGGAGATGAAAATATCCACAGTCCTTGGTTCTGCGACTCATAACAAAGTGCTTCTGCTTTATATACTGAATGGTTTCATTTGGTTTTTTTTAAAAGACTCAAAATAAACATGAACTCTATGCATAGTTTCCTCTGTTTTCAGGAACTATGACCTTTGACTCCTGTAAATCTATTTAAAGCTAATGTCTAAAGACCTGTTGTTCCAAGGATGTACAAAATATACCTAAGATTTATGTAACAATAAATCTTTTCTAGGTTTTCCTTTATCAATTTTATTTCATTAACCAAGGCCAGTAACGGCAAAAGCTGCACATCCTCTAGAAGCTATCTAATGAGTTATTTATTATTTTTACAAACAATCATTTGTTTGTATCTCATATCAACGCTGAGGGCAGGCAAAGACATAAGGATTTACAGTCACCCACATACACACGTGCAGGAGCACTACAAACAAGAGTTATTACTATAAAAACTCACTTAACGTCATGATAGGCATTCATTTCTGAAAACAACCCCACTAAAATAATCCAGATACCAAGTGTGGGCTACTGCACGTAGTGCTCTTGAAAAGAATGTTTTCTGCCTCTTGAAAGTCATGGCAAGTGTTACAATGGGACCATTTTAAGACTTGGTTTTTGAAAAGATCTTGACCCTCTTGTTGCACCCTTAAGCCAATATCCCCACTTCCACCAGCTCCAGCCTAATGCTGACTTAAACTGTTTTAAAATACATTTTTGTCAGTAAGAACTATTACCACTTCAATGGTCTGAACAAGTTCTAAGTTTTTGAAAAAAACAAAACAAAACAAAAACCCCCTGACATAGTCGTTATAAATCAGTAGCAGATCTTTGATTTCAGCCGCATTACTTCATGTTATATGACAATGAGATGAGAAAAACTGTTTGCTTGCAGAAATGAGCATTGAGTAGCACACAGTGAATCACAAGAAATCGGCTTGACATACTTTTGTGCATGTCTCCTTCCAGAGCCAGGGCTAGTAGTCCATCCAGAATTACCCTCCTGTGGCAAGCTGAGCTCAGGAGCACAAGGTCCAGGCATAAGCCTAAAGCATATTGCAGGGCAAGCAGTTAAAGTGGTTAAAGTGACATACGGGGTTATTCAGCCATATATACAGTATTGCTTCAAACCAGCTCACTTCCCAAAGAAAAAAAAATTATACTAAACTGACTGGGAAGAAAAACGACAAAGGAAAAAAAAAATTAATCAAACTATTTAGGAAAACATTTATCATATGGGGACAGGCCACAAAACTATATCCATAACTTGATTAAACCTCCAGTTGGGGCAAAATTAAGACAGCAATGGAGGAGAAAGATTCCAGCACATAACTCATGGAAAAATAGCAGACTGTGATCCACAAAAATTGGGTGCGTTGCATTGCAGAAAACTGTCAAAGACAGTTTACAAATGACTGATGATGGTGCTAAGGATAACGAGTTGTTTTTAGTGGATTTTTTTAACAAAAAACCCTAGTGCTGACATCAGGGTCCATCACACTTAGGAATGCTTAAGGAGTGAATACCAAGGTAGAAAGAGCAGAAGCCTCACAGGATCAAAAGACCATAACCAAACCATATCCCTGGCTGAGGTTCATGGCCAAGGAAGATGCTGAGAGGTATCAGGTAGCTATAAACAGTTTACAAACATCTGATCAAGATAACGGGCATAGATTCCTAGAAGAGGTGCCTGACTCTATATCTGGCCTGATGAAGTTAATTTTTATTAACGCTTTTAAGAACGGGGAAATTCAACAAGACTGGAAGAATGCTAATGATTTGCTGGTACCCACAAAGGGCAAGCTGAATGCTCTGGGTAATTACGGGCTGGCCGGTGTGACATCTATTTTAGGCAAAAATAATGGAAAACCCATAAGGGATTGAATTGGTACAGAATTTAAGGACAGGAGCATGATTACTGCCATTCAGCACGGTTTTATGGAAAGTAGATCTTGTCAAACATACTCTATCCCACGCAATCTTTCGAGGACACTGTGTTTCATTAATGGAAGCAACAGCACAGGTGTAATAATCTCATACTTCTACAAGACGTGCATTTCTGATTTGTTTAGCAATATCCAATATCAAAGAGATACGTATCAATGGATTAAGATCCATCTTAAAACATTTTCTCTGTGAGGAATAGTCACTGAGTGAAGATTTTCTAGCAAAAGGGTTTAGGTGTCAGAAGACGCAAGTAATTTATACTGAGCTTGATCTTTGGCAAGTGTAAATAAAGAAAGCTAATATATATAAACAGAGGAGAACTGGGTAGAAGGATGGTTTAACCTCTAGACTAGAGCTGATTAAACCACTAAGGAATATTTGCTCACAGGTTTGACACTGAGTTTCTAAAAGGATTGGAAAACTAACTCAGGTAGCAAAAGCTATAAAATGAGGGCCTGAGAAAATTCCTTACGTTGAGACGACATACACTTAAAGATCTCATTTTGTTCATTGTAACTGAGAATACCTGAGAAGGATGGTGGTGTGTAAATATCTCCATGAGGAGAGGAGATGGACATAATGGAATAGCAAAAAGGGTTGTTATTTTAAAGTGCAAGTCACAAATGAAACAGGAACCTTAAAAAGGTTCGAGTATAAACATACATAAGGCAAGGGTCTTGCAAAGTGACTCAGGCAGGCTGCTCAGGGACAGCATGGAAAAAAGAGATGGTGATAATACGAGAAGCAGATGCATTTGGGAATATTGGGGGAGCAGATGGGGAGGACTGGGAACAGGAAGTTTGTTGTGGGAGGACAGCTAAGGAGGGCAAGCTGTTCTCACAGACAAGGCTGTAAGAGTGGTGGCAAGCTCTGATGCAGTACCAGATGAGAACCGGTTGAGATAGCAAAAGAGGGAGGCAACGTGATCAAGCTGATAAGTCAGGAAAGAGCTCAGCAGATTCATTTCATACCGGCTGGGAAGGGTCCTGCTTATTTTTGGAATGCCAAAGTAAGCAGATGTCACAACAGTCAGGGACACAGCAAAGAAGAGTCCGCGTGTCTACATGGATTTCCAAAAACTCTGTTGGCTCACACTGCCAGTATTGCTCGTTGTTAGATTTGGGGACAGATGTTTAACTGCTGAAAATCAGAGGACCTCTATGAATTTCAGTGGAGCTAGAGCAGCTTACGATTACTGGCAGGTCTAGACCTGTTTGTCATTAACTAAGAACATATCGACAACAAATAGAACGCTTTGTGTATCTGCAGCACTAAAGAACTATTACTTTAAGACTGAAAAGGTTATTTTCTTGTCAAAAGGAGTTAGCTCATGTTTCCTGCCTTTCACAGTTCTGCTGTTGCACCAACAACCACTTCCACTGGCTTTAGCCTGGTAAATATTTGATATTTTATCAAGTACTATGTCATTTTCAGTATACGGCTCACAGTCTTGTCCTGAAGTTTATATGGCATCCGTTAGTCTACTGGAGGTTGACACGTGAGTTTGATTTTGGTTAAAAAATACAAACCAGAGCAGAGGATGAAGAATTCAATTTATTACCACTAAAATTGCAGGGAAAATACAACCGAGAACAATGTTGGCATTCCTCAAAATAGCAGATATATGTGCGGTTGTGGTTAGGAGCGGGAGGGCAGATGGGAGGATTTTCCAAAGTAATGCAATAGAAATTTCAGTGGTTTGTCTGGCCCTTCTATTCATAGTTTGTTAACTCCCTAAGTAAAGGAAGTACAGAAGACCATCTGCCTTCTACTAATAGAGTTTTGCCTGAGGATCTTAATTCATTTTATAAGCAAATGAGTAAATAATTAGGTACAAAACACAGCTAAAAGACATAGTGGAACTTGAGTTGTAAGGCTTCACCATGTGACCTTCCAAGAGGCCTCCAGCCTTGCCAAAACATTTCAAAATCTGAACATTTTCTCATTTCTTTAATCTTCCATTTTTTCATTTCTTTAATCTTCCATTTTTTCTTCTGGTTTCTGCAGTAACAGGGTGAATTTTACTTTATTTAAAGCTTTTAAGAGGAGCCTTCGCTAGATACTACTCATCAGTTTGACCATATCAGTCTTCATTTTCAGAGCCCTTTCTAATCAACAGTTGCAAACTTAAAGTTTCTTGTCATCGGTTTCCAAGTTCTGTCTTTCTATCCCTTGACTCTATCTCTCCATGTCAAGCTTTGTGTTATCAACCACATTTGCTAACATTCAGTCTTCTCTACTGGTCTGTCAGTCATTCACAAATCACCTCTATTATCTGTTTCTCAAGCATCTTCTCTGGCAGAACCAGCTCCTGAAGCCATATGTTTTTTCCCCCTGCTGATATTTAATGCCCTCTTAAAAACTCGTCTCCCATGCTGCCTGCAATGAACAGAGATTACTTGTACGTTAAGAAAAAAAAAAAAAACATTTCTGTTACGTTAAACCCCTATTAAATTTCTGTTATTTTACAGGACCTTAGTAGATGCATTTGAGAAGAGATGCATGAAGTCAGTAACGGGCTCTACAGAATCATTAATAAAAGGAAAATAAAGAACATAACGTGCCACACACATATATATATCTATCTGCTAACAATGATGATAATTACGACAGTATTCGGAGATAGCCCCACTGGTTAACTCCTAGGTCCTTAAGCCTGGAAAGTACCATTAGGTCATGTATTGATGACTTCTACTATTAGATCATCTAGTGCGACTTCCTGTCATTGAATTTCTCTTCAGAATCCTGTATCAAGCTCTCTGGAGGCCCAGCAGTCCACCAGAGGCCTTAAATCAGGGAGACATCAATACACCACCATTTCCTGAGGGTCCTGAAGTGACAGAGAATTGATTAGACGTGCCCAAGTTACCCTCTCAGAAAATGTACGCTGCGGAGGCCAGTGATGGCCGTTCCTTCTCACAGCTTTACCCGTTGATGGGCATGACCCTCAGCTTGTAAGGAAGAGATGGTGAATGAACACAGAGAGACCAGACTGACAGTGAGAATCAGAGACAAGTTGTATTTTCCTTCACAGGAATTCCTTTTTGCTTCTCAGCTCTCTCCCAAATAACCAGGCTTTTGTGTGCTCCACTTTTCAATCGGCAAAGTAACAGGAGAGAAATAACTTTAAATTGTCAAATCTCATGAAGTCAATATTTTTATTTAGGTCTAAAACTAAGGCAAACAAACCCATTCACTCCCAAAATTTTATTATGGGTAACTAACCGAATACACACAGTTACTCAGTCAAGGAGAAGGGCTAAGAAGGCTCTTTTAAAAAACGCAGTTCATTTGGAAAGAGAAACATGCTGTTTATTACATGGATGAGGATCACTACTCATTTTGAAGACACGTGAAATAAACCGAGGGTTGCTGATTAGCAACAGCAGCAACAACCCTGGTCAGGAAATGTCTTAAAATGTTAATAGCCACATACACCTAAATGAAGATACAATATCACATCTGCTGAAGCCATTATAAAAGTCATAGAAATACATTTGTATTGGACACTTACGGTTTCCTGCTTGTCTCCTTCCTGTTCCCCATTGATTCCATAATGCGTTGGCATTGCTGAGCAAGCTCTTGGGAAGTATAACCGAATACAGCTTCAGAAGCTACAGAGAACAAATCGAGCCTGATTTAGCTCACAGTAATGGCAATAAAGAAAACAAAACCTACTGAAAGAAGTGTTTCTCTGCGGAAATTCTATCCATGCTCTTCTTTGGTTCTAGGGAAGAATGTCAATATTGAAGTAGCTTAACTTAGTGGAAACATTTAATTCTCATGAGTGTGGCTTTTTAAGAGATCGAGAATGTCCTGGCTAATAAATGTCTCGGGTCAAATTAAATAAATCAGGCTGGCAGCTTTGTAATAGTTTAATTTTATAATCTGCATATAAACTTAGAGCACTGCAGTAGACTTATTCTGATTTATTTATGCCTGTACCAACATCCATTCATTTAGCATCTCACAATTTAATCAAGTTAGGAAAATAAAACCCTGCACGCTACATTAGTTTTCATTATACAGCTTAGGACTATGTTCAGCCACAATTTCTAAATACTGCCCGTCTCCAGGCACCCAAAGAGATCTGGGATAGCAGCGATGGCCTTCTCTCGGTGGGAAATTAGACACTAAGGGTTTAAAGGCTGGGAAGGAACGTTGCTCCGTCTTTTGTGGCAAGAACACTGTAGGGGTGAGGAACTGCCAGCAAAAGAGGAAGCAAGGTTGTGCTCATGCCCATGTGTGCACTGAGCATGGAGCGGGCTGTGGCTTACGTGGTACCTGTACCCTGTTGAACCCATACTTGCATACTTGTGTTCGCTCAAGAGGGGCTTTAACATAATTCACAGGGAGAAATCAACAGAATTGGACATAATGGGACAGTATACACATGGGAAGAGAAATTCTTTATATCCTTAATGTTCATGAGCTAGGATAGAACCCTAAACATGAAAGCGGTGACTAGGTTACAAAATTAAGAAGCAAAACAAACAAGGTGGTTAGCAAAAGAACCATTTGGGGCATGTTTAAGGCCCAGCAGCTAGGGATTCATGCTAACTGCTATGCAGTTTGTTCAGTTTCCATTTCCAAGCTCTATCAGACAAGACCTGTCCCGAAATATTGCCTTCTCCCTCCACTTCCCCTCAGTTTACAAGTCAGCAACAACAAAGAATTCCCATAAATTCCATTCCTGTAGAACCGACAGAGGCTAGAGATTATGCGGGGAAAAAATAGCTGCTGAGACAAAACGGCTTCCTCCAATAAGCTACGTCAGATCTATTTCAAACGTATTCAGAGCTGGCAGCCCACCACCTCTTCCTAGACTCTCTTCCAACCCCATGAACCGAGGAATTCTTTCTGACTGTATTACTGATTTGACTTGCAGTTTTGGCGTCTTGGTAGATACGTCATGGAATATTTGCTGTTCTTTCTCACATTGTTTGTTGACTCACGTGGCTTGAATTTTTGCTACAGCACTTACGTTTCCAGAATAGTCATACCCTAAGAATCTGTCCAGAAGCCACCTTCTCCTACATCTTCCCAGAGGTCTGGGCTAGAAATGTGAACTCTCTGCTTCCTCTTTCCCCACTCCATTTGTTTGGCATCCCATGACACTTCCTGTTCGTAAAGGGGTTCTTCCTCACAAGCATGCTTGGGGAGCAGTATTCCTGCACACTAGAAATACTAAATAGATGGTCTGAAAATAGTCTGTTAGTGTTTTCACTATCACCTGCCCATGTCCATGCAGGTTTTCTGAGAGAAATAAGGGTAAAGTTCTGCATGTCCTAAATGCCAAGGTAAATTGAAAGATAATGGTGGGGAATGCCACATCTTGAATGCTTGTAAAGTACAATTTTAATTTCATGATCACCTTTCCCAGCCTCCAGCCATGTAAGGTGGCCAGTTTTTCAAAGCTTGTCTAGACACAATCAGTCAGAACATACTCTGCGTATTTTTACTCCTATGCTGTAGTCTATCCAGTGACTAAATAAATTCGTCACTATCAACATTCAACACTGGTAGCATTTGAAATGTCTTTTGCAGCAGCTCATTGCGTAAACATCTGGGCATCAGCTTTCTCCTGGAGGTTATATCAGAAAGCGGACCCTGTGAAGTTGTGGTGGATGTGTTCATAATACCAGCACCTTACACATTCTCCCCTAAGACTGAGCTAACAACAGTCCTGAGCACTGCAATAGGGCAGATGACAGCTTTTTCAGACGCAGTCTCATGGATTCTAGAAAGGCCTCTGACTAATCTGAGGCCATTACTATAGTGCAGATTATCAGACTTATGTTTCATCTTTTATTGCCTTTTTTTTTTTTTTGAGATCTGTTTTTCTTCAGGTAAGTAATAGGCATCAGAATCTCATGAGAACAAAATGCACGTACGTTTTAGGATATCATAAGCAATGAACCATGAAAAGGCCTAGCAGCAGGGAGAGAGGGATTAAGGAAGAAGTTGGCATTGTCCAGCTGTGGGATAAACTGTGTGTTGCACCTCAACAATCGCGCAGCTAGATAGTTAACATGCACTAGCATTCACCCTGCTCAAGAAAAAGCATGCTTTGGGGGATGAGAACATTGACTGCTGGAAGAATGCATGCTTTGGAGGGTGAGGACATTGATTTCCTTTTTATATTTGCTGTTCTAATTACACTGTCCAGATTTCAAATTAAAGACACAATGGCTTTTGCTATTCCATTATGTAATTATAGATTTCCGTAAACATTCTTTCCTTAGTTGGTTTTCTCCATGCACCAATTTTTTTAAATACATAAAGCAATCAAAATAAATTCTGAAATCAAAACAAGGAGAAAACAAATGGCACCTCAGATATTCCCTTAAAAAATAGCTCTGTGGTTCATCCTCAGGCGCTTTTGTCATCTGTTGCTATAATAACCACTTTGATTACATGAACACTCACCAAGCTGTGCTTGGCTGACTATAGGGCACTTCCCAGCAGCTAAATGAATAGCTCTAAAGCACTGCTCGTTTCCAACTCGGTACCAGATTTTGTCCTATCATACGGACAGCCACGCAGCCAAGAAACTGAGCTTTCTTGCACATGGTCTCCATGGTGTTTATGTGTTTCTTCCCCAAACAGACAGATGCAGATTAAGCAATGCATGTCAATCTCATTATGAGACTGTGAAATGTGCAGAGAGTTTGTTACACACTCATGCAATCATACACATTGTGAACATCCTGTTTATTTGGCCTGTTCTCTGATGATTGGCTGTGGTGTTTCAGCATATTACTGACAGCTGGGAATTGCTCCAATGGAACATGCTTTTCCTATGACAAAGATCCAGAGAGCAGCAGTAACATGTGTCTGCCCATTATTTCAGCCATACCAAAAAAAAAAAAACCAAAAACCAAAAAACCCACCCTCCAAATGAATAGCACATTGGTTGTCAGAGCTGTGCTGGAGCACCGCTAGACAGGCCCTTGACGACCTTTGGAGGCCATCTGAGATAATAAATCCTCGGACCCCCAGTTCCGGAATGCTTTGGGCAAGGTCAGGATGGCAAATTTCCCACTTCCACAATATCAGATGTTACGGTAATTCCTTTTAGCTAATGTGTAAGAGCAAAGGAATGTCTTCAAACCTCATCTAGGCCCTGTGGAATCTGTTGAAAATGCATGACAGCTGCGGGCTTTGGCTGGGGTCTGCCTGTGAATATATGAGATTTGGAAACC
This sequence comes from Buceros rhinoceros silvestris, assembly GCF_000710305.1. Classification (NCBI taxonomy): domain Eukaryota; kingdom Metazoa; phylum Chordata; class Aves; order Bucerotiformes; family Bucerotidae; genus Buceros; species Buceros rhinoceros. The sequence goes on along the minus strand of NW_010404375.1, from coordinate 118,553 downwards.
TTTCAGACGAGGAAAGGAGGGAATGACTGTACATTCAATGTGTACCGTTGGTCTCCCGCCCTCCCTTCCCAGCCCCATTTCACACAGCATAGCCGTATCACAGCTCCACGGTCACGGCTGTCACGCATTCTTTACGACTGAGTGTGGCGGCTAACGTCCCGCACACAGAAATGCAGATGTGCACGTGCGCACACCTATTCACAAATGAAAGGGGGGAGGAAAAAGAAAGATTGGTTTCCGTAAGGTCTGAGAAGGGGAAATTGAGGAGCTCACCCATTTGTTAATAAAATTGGTAGGGAGCGAGGAAGTAGACAACTAAGCACGAGATGGCTGCTTGATGTATCCAGGTGGGAAGGAATCCCACAGGGATACTGTCGCTGTCTGTTCACCAGAACCCAGGTGAGAGACCAGACTGTGCAAAAGACCACAGTTCCCTCCATCCTTATTTCTGATCATGGCCTCTTACACACGGCCTATTTTCACATCACTCAGGTCAGCAGCGCGTGTGGGAAACTGCCCGTGTCATGTGAATAAATTACCAAGATACAAGGCAGGAAGGATCAGAACAGTCGCCTTAGAGAGCTACCTCCACTACACACAGCTTTTTCGATCTGCAGTTAACACCTCAGACTAACACAAGCTTTTGACTATGTTTGAATTACTTCAACAGTGGAAGAAGGGGCTTCTTCCAGTAATGTCAGTATTCCAAATACAGTGTTTCCTAAAGTTTATTATATTGCATACTGCCACGAGGCCACCCGCGCATACAGTACGTCCATCTTTTACACTGAAAATAGCAAGAACCTGCTTATGTGCAATAACAGCGGCTACAAATTGTTAATTCTGCTGGTATGAAAGGAAGTAAAAGACCAGATCCAGCAGTATCTGGATACAACGCACCCGACGGTGAGAGACTTGGAGCAAGTGCCTCTCCCAGATTCCAAAAGGGGTCTTTTGTTTCCAAAAGAAGCATTGAAAGGGCTGGTTAGAGAACTTGATGTATGTGTGGTACTGTCATACCTGAGACGTGGCAAAGACAGAAGAGGAACTAGGAAATTAGAAGTACATCAATAATTATAAAGACAAAACACTCACAGCTTCTTGCAAGCAGTTGAAAAGCACAAGTCTAAACATATCAGCCAAAGACTGGTAAGAGGAGATAACAATCTTTAGTAAAATGAAAATCTATTGAGAACTTTTTCCTTTTTTGTCAAAGGGAGGAGAGCTGGAGAGCTGTAATTTGTCCCAGATTTTCACGGGAGTAAGACGCAAAACAATTTCATTTTCAAGTAAAGGCAGCTGAAAGGACTGATATAAGCAGAAAGATTTAAGAAAAATAAACTTTTATCTACTTCAGAATGGAAAATCTGAATTAGAGAGGTGTAGTTGCTTTGTTCTACCATCTATCTAGCTGCTTACATACATCTACGCAAAATTCATTTTAAATGAATTGGAATTATCACCCACTGAACACCCACAGTGTTGTATTTGATACTGCAGAACATTTCAATCCCCCTGTTTAGAGATTTATGACCAATATTTACAGATTTCATTTGTTCGTATTTACAGAAGTCTGGATCTGCACAGATGTAGTTATCCTTACTCTTGTACTGGTCCCTCTGTGGAACACAACCCCTGAAAACTCTCCCTTCTGGCACTGTGCTAGGTTTGAGCTAAGCATGGGCAGAAGGGGACTCTCTGCTGGATGGTTATTATCAACTTCAAATTCACCTTTGTTTTCCCTTTCATTCAAATCTGGCTGAGGTTCCTTTTGCTCCAAGGAAGTTTACATAAGTGCATATTACCAGTCATCCTTGCTCTTTCCTCTGCTCATGATCCTCTGAGCAAACAACACTCTTCCAGACAAATGAATTGAATTTGTTATTTATTAATCTGCCGTTCCTCAGAAGAAGATGCCTGTTCTCTACCCCATGTCGCCCTGGATAATCCCTGACCTTCACACCAAACAGGCTTATCATGTTCTAGTCATAATTCAGAGTCAATGTAAAGGTTGACGTAAGATGCAACCCAGAATGGGAAAAACCCAGCACGCAAAAAAATAACACGGTACCATGTTGTCTCGAACCGCAGGCATCATTATCCACAGTTTATAAGCCATACTTCCAGATTTTCTATTCCTAAGTATACACTGCAGTGTCTAAAGTTGGGGTCTGTAACCTGAACGTTGACCCGCAGCACTGTGACCAGACAGCAGAGCGGTCTCTTGGACTGCGCATCAGACACAACTCAGCTTTGCTTTGGCAACGTGCTCGACAGTCAATTCACAAACCAGTGTCGTGGTACGGGTAATGGAGTTAAGAGGAGACTCCTCTGTTCAGCGTTAGGAAAGAGCTTTCTGAAAAACTGTGTGTACTGGTTCAAAACACCGACTAACATCAGCAACATGAGAGCGAGTAGAAATAAAGTGTACCAGGAGAGGAGATACTTGACACAATGGTGTCAGAATTCGCTCAGTTAATGACCCTTCACCACTGTCTCTTTCCTTGCTAGTGCATCTGATTCAAAGGAAGGAGAGAGACAAGTTGTCTGGTCTCTCACCTGATATTGTCCCTTTCTACTTCTTAGGAAGAGTGCTGTAAAGTGACATGGTTACACGTACAAATTGCTTACATATTGATCCTGCCAGCAAACGCTTAGTCGAGGAGCCACAGACATGCAGGATCTCTTAGTTAATTCCCAGATATTCTTCTTTTGACTGTGCACAGAAAATGGTCCAGATCAACAAGCTGGAAGGTCCCTATCACTTAATCAGATGGAATTCTCTCTGGAAAGAGAGCAAAAATGGGTGGCTCTGAACCCACACAAAAGCTACAACAGTCATAGGTCACTGAACAGAAAAATTCCCTTTGCTCAGTAGGTCTAACGCATATCTGCCGAGGGAACATCAGGGACGGGGTACGTTTTGCAATTGCTATAATGGATGTGAATCAACAATGCTGATCTGGTTCTCCAAAGCTGCAATGCTTTGGAGCTGATGTAATCTTAAAAACCAAAGACTAATCGCTCATTTGTTATGCCTGTGGATTCAGAAATCCTCCAATCATTACCACGGGAGGAAGAAACCACAAGAGACGCGTGCAGAGATGGTACAGCACCAGTAATTTGAAGTCCCATTTGCTTTTTCTGGTTTTCCTGGGAATATGTATAAGCAGGCCAGGTTTTGCCTTACCAAGATGGAGCCCTTTATATACAATCCTTACAAAATACTACAGCAGTCTTAAAATGCACCAGCGCACTAATGACACTGCTATAATGGTTGGTGACATTCATGCAGACTATCGTACCACCATGTTCTGAAGAAAAAGGGAATGGCAGTACACTAAATCAAGTACAAATCTCTTTTCGATGTGGAAAACCGGCCACACCTTAGTAACGGACAAATTCTCCACAGATAACATGAGTCTGTCTGCTGCATTCGACATGGTTTGTAATCCTGACTCTGCTTAACTGAGAGTTTTACCTGTGATTTCAGAGGAATTTTACTGACTGCTCCTGCTTTTATGGACACTTCCCAACCCCTGGTAAAGGGCATGAAGAGCCTAAAGCAAAGGAAGAGCTCCATTCTGAACGTCCTATCAAACTCCAGAAAACAGCCTGTTTTGAAAATCACAGCTACTAGAAATCTTCTTTTCAGAAGTCTAGAGACACGCTGGTTTTTTCCTTAGTAAATTATCAGCCAATCCCTCCCACAGTCACAGCTGATTTGCTTCCACATTCAAGAATTTTCAACAGAGCTTAATCAAATCAGCAAAAGAGAAGTTGCATTAAAAATAAATGGAATTCATGAGGATAGGCTTTCTCTGTAGAACCTTATCAAATAGCAGGGGGTTTCTTCTGTGATCAGTGGGGCAGGTTCAGCACTGTCAAACCACAGTAGAAATGTAGGGGAAACCCATGTACTGAGTTAGCTGTGTCTTGGGGGAATTCACCTAGATTTACACCGCTGTTAATAAGAGGAGAATTTCACCCATTGTTTAGATCATGCCATTTTGCAATGTGATAATAACACTATTTCAGAGCATTCCCTCTCAAGAGCAGGTCAAATAGTAGATCCCACTACCCTCCACTTTTTCAAACAATGCGGAACAGAATCGTGCCTGCATGCCATTGCATAATAAAGACAGTTTAACACACACCCCCCTCAAAACCCCACACCAGAAGCAAGCTATCAATTTAGAATTATATAAGGGCTATATGGAAATACAGTTTCAATCTTAACACCAGAGAATGTGTAAAGTGCTTTGACCATTCTCCTCGTCAAGATTATTTTCCAGCAATGGTCTAGATTTTAAAGGTAAAGAGAGCATTGACTCTTCAGCTAAGAAATGCTTACTGAACTTCAGGCAATACCAATATTCCAGATCTTTCTTCTGCCATGACGACTTCCAAGCTTTTTTTTGGTATTCATCTTCTAGTTTGCATTTAGACAGAAAAATTTTTAAAAAATGTTTTAATATCTCTAACGCATAAGTAGAAGGATTTTTTTTGGAAGCCTTTCCAAACTTCTAATTGTATAAATAGTCATGATTCCAAACTGAGTAATAATTAAAGTAGCATGTTCCACTTCAGGAAAATCCATTTTTCATATAGGACGTTACCCTTGGTTACACGGAGTGGAAGAACATTTCTGCTTTCTCTTACATATGCTTTTCATTTGGTATCTAAAAGTGATACTGCCATATGATATGTGAGCAAAACAGCAAGTTGGTGGAAAAAGCACTTAGGCTAACACTTAAATCTTTAAGGCCTTCATATAGCACAACAGGTAGCACTTGTAATCAGTTTATCCCAACACCTACTTGAGAAGATCATTTTGTTCTGTCAGGTCCCAGGACGCGTCCATGTACTTGAGAGCAGCTCAGCACAGGCGGCCCCTCTTCCCTTTATTTCTCTCGCCCAACCCAAGAACTCTGCTCTCATTAATCCCTTCATTTCCCTACCCTGAGTAGACAAGGCAAAATGAGCGGTTTGAAACTGATGGGCAGGTTGACCCCAAAGATAAATCCTCTGCCAGCCTCACTCAGAGATAATGGAGGAAGTGTGAGCACTCTCCCCAGTATCCTAGAGATACTTCATCATATGTTTTGCTTCACGCTCACTTCCACAGTCTCTCCAGTATCACACAGCATGGTTTTTCCATTGGGCACACTTTCGAAACAAAGTAGTCAAACACGAGAGTATCTCTCCTTCCACTCCACCTGACAGACCAAGCACAAGGAAGCCTGGCTGAGGCAGTGCAAATAAATTATCTAAATATTTGAAAATACGCCGTCATTTTGTTGTTCCTGACCTACTGCCTTACTTGGTAATCTTTGTTATAAAATCAATACAAAACGCATTGCTCTATAGGTTAAGCATATCAAGATCATCCCTCAGCTTACCAGTGGTACGACATAGACCGAGTAAGGCTCCAGGACAAGAGGCAGGACCTCCATGCACGGAATGCAGCTTCTCTTGACACAAGGTTTCCAAAGGGACAATTTCTCATGTCCACCTACTTTAACTCAGAAATATTTGAGTGAAGACTGAGGTAAATTCTAGCAATGGGTTTCTCTATGCCTTGTCTCACTGAATTGGCTTATTCCCCAAACCAGGCGAGACTACCAATCACATACCCACATTCTCGTCTACACTGATCTAGCTGTACTCCTGACCCACCACATCTCCTCACATGATCTACGATTTTTTCGTTAGAAGGAGACACATAAAGCGAATGAAACCTGCATGATATTCTATTGCAACCTGTGGGGATGAAAACTATTGGAGGATCATTTCAAATGGAGAATAGTTAAAAGATGTGGCCTGGAAAATTACAAAAAAATCCACAACAGCAGCAATAGAACATCCGCTGCAATCCCAAAATAAACACGGCAAGGCTTGCAAATTGCCTGCAATTTGAGAAAGGCAAACTTCCTTAGGTAAGGGCACTTACTGCTTAGCCAGGCTTAGGCTTCCAGTAAGCTGCTCTCTTGAGATCTGCTTTTATAATCATTCCTGTCTCAGAAAGAAATATAATATTTCCAACAAATCTATATCAGCAAAATCACCTTGTCCGCAAAGTTTGACTGGCTGACTGTAATCTCCACATGCACCGTTTTCAATTGGATCGTGTCTTTTGGGCCTCCTCCGTTTGCAGGGGACACAGCTGAGGAAATTTTTAATGTATGCAAATCGACATTTGTCCAAGCACCACGAAGCTGTAACCCACAAAAGCCACAGAAGCTTTAAGAAGGCAAAGTCAAGTCATAAACCAAAAGTTTTCTGTGACTTACTACAAACCCACGCCCCCCCACCAAGACAGGTTTAGAGCTTTTCATCTTGCCACAATGATTCTATAAATACAGTATAAATGATGCTCCCGATCATTCCTCTCTATTACGTAGTCCTGCACCCTGTCTCAGGAACTAGCGCCCTGCGCCCAGAGTGGCAGTATCTCCAAGGCTGGGGTGTATTTCATTACCATCTTACCAGCTGGTTTGTACTGCCTAGCAACCACCCAAGCTCTTTGGGCTGGTTTTCTTGGAACTAAAGAGTTTAGTGCAATATAAAGGAAAAATCATCCTCCCAAGATCAGGCTGCACAATATTTTTTTTTTATTTCCCCTCTAATGTTGCCATGTTTTAATCATAAAATCATAGTAATTTCAAATATTATCCCAACAGTTATTTATGCAGCCTTGCAGGTGAAGAAGAAATATGTTATTAAATTCCTGTTAATGACCTCAAACTCAGCTGTATGTGAGTCAGGACTGGCCTCCTCAGGACTAGCACCCTCCAGTACGCTGTACTTACAGCCCTCCCAGAAAAGCAAACCATCACTCAGCGCTTGAAAAGATTCAAAATACAGCTGCCTTAATATATCCAAGGGGATTTCAGGTTAGAAGGGCAAGGCTGCTGAGAAGAGTTAATACCATTTTTTGGTCCAGCTATTATTGGTGGAAAAGGAGGGGGGGTAACGAACAGCAGAAACTTGATTATGCATTTCAGCTGCATCAGTAGCTCAGAGAGAAGCACCCCCTACACAGCTCAGCCTGCTCACGGACAGCTCATCGTGCTGCCTGCTCACAGACACAGAGGTGTTTTCAACAATCGCTAACACAGCAGGAGGAATAATTCAGTCATCGTCCTTCTCATGCACAAATCCAGCAAAAAAACACCACTATCTGCTTTTCTATCAGGATTTTACAGAAGGAAGTCTTGGAAAGGCTGAAAGCCTACAAAGATCCAGGTGTTTATACACTTAACATGGGGCAGCAAGTCTGGGCTGGAATTCCCTCTCGAGCAAGCTCACAGGAGGCTCTTGATACACTTTTGCTCTTTGGTCTTAATATAAAAACCAAACCACCAAACCCAAACAACAACAAAACCAAAAACCCCAAACCACCACCTTTAGAACAGCCTCTTTTTCTGGTTTTCCTTTTTTGGCTCTGACCAGGACATTTCAAGGAGAACAGCAGAGTTATGACCAGATAAAAATCAATGAACTGTGCTGCATTTTGACCCCATACACTCAGTGGTGTTTCATTTTACTGACAGCATGGCTGGCACTAGACTCTCTTTGGGGCTCAGGAAACCTGGTTAATCTGTAAGTTTTAAGAATTCTAAAGATGGGAAAGATCCTCTAGACCATTCACTGCTAGCAGCATCCCTGCTCTGTCTGCTGGGGTGTGCTGTCCTTTACTGGTAGCGATAAATGGTGCAAAAGCAAAAGTTTGTCACTTCCTGCCCTTTCAAATTTATCGGGGATGAAACCGACATGCCACTAGAAGAAAAAAAAAAAAAAAAAAAAAAAAAAAAAAAAAAAAAAAAAAAAAAAAAAAAAAAAAAAAAAGAGAGAGAGAGTTTTCTACATAAATTAACCTGTAAAACATAGGAAAAAAAAAACCAAAAAACCCAAACCAAAACAACAATTTTACCGGATTTTAAAATTAGGTCCTATATAAGAAATAAGAGTCTTCATTCAGTTGCAGGAAGGTTCAGAGATTCTCTGTAAAGAGTATCAAATCTAAAGGTTTTTCTTACATCTGCTCACAATGGTACAGCACTTATTTCACAGCATTATAAGCAAGTAATCTCCTCAGTTACCAGGGACAGAGGGAGTTTGTGGGTTTGGCATGCAGCCCAACAGGATATGAACTGCAATGCAACAACAGGCAAATAACAGTGGCATTCTCCTTGCAAAATCCTTTAGTTCCTGTAGCTAGACCTCAGAGCCCCAGAGATTCCCAACACTTTCATATAGGCATTTTGAAGTTAATAAGATACTTTTAGTTTGATGAGTATGCAGACAAAAAAAAAAAAAAATCAACAACAAAACAAAGCCTAACTAGAACTTAGTCTGGCTACTGCCATAAAAGACAATAAAAAGTGTTTCTATAAATACCTAAACAGCAAAAGGAGCACTAAGGAGAACCTCCATCCTCTGTTGGTCACTATGTTTCCCCCCATGTCGAAGGAAAGGGCTGAGGTACCGAATAACTTCTTCACCTGTTCTCCGAATGCCCAGCCCCTTGAGCTGGAGGACAGGGACAGGAAGCAGAATGAAGCCCCCATAATCTAAGATGAAATGCTCGGTGACTTATTGGACCACTTTTAGATACGTACAGGTCTATGGGGCGAGATGGGAACCACCAACAAAAAAAAAAAAAAATCAACAACAAAACAAAGCCTAACTAGAACTTAGTCTGGCTACTGCCATAAAAGACAATAAAAAGTGTTTCTATAAATACCTAAACAGCAAAAGGAGCACTAAGGAGAACCTCCATCCTCTGTTGGTCACTATGTTTCCCCCCATGTCGAAGGAAAGGGCTGAGGTACCGAATAACTTCTTCACCTGTTCTCCGAATGCCCAGCCCCTTGAGCTGGAGGACAGGGACAGGAAGCAGAATGAAGCCCCCATAATCTAAGATGAAATGCTCGGTGACTTATTGGACCACTTTTAGATACGTACAGGTCTATGGGGCGAGATGGGAACCACCTGAGGGTACTGAGGGAGCGGGCAGAAGTGCTCACCAAGCCACTGTTCCTCATTTACCATCAGTCGTGGCTAACGGGGGAGGTCACAATCGACTGGAGGTTAGCCAATGTGACAGCCATCTACAAGGAAGGCCAGAAGGAGGATCCAGGGAACTACAGGCCTGGCTGATCTCAGTGCCAGGGAATGTTATGGAGCAGATCATCCTGAGTGCCATCACACAGCACGTACAGGACAAACAGGTCATCAGGCCCAGTAAGCACGGGTTTATGTAAGACAGGTCCTGCTTGACTAACCTGATCTCCTTCTATGACAAGGTGAGCCACTTAGTAGATGAGGGAAGTGCTCTGGATGTTGTCTATCTAGACTTCAAAAAAAACTTTTGACATCATTTCCCACAGCATTCTCCTGCAAAAACTGGCTGCTCTTGGCTTGGACAGGCCCGTGCTTTGCTGGATAAAAAACTGGCTGGATGGTTGGGCCTAGAGAGTGGTGGCGAATGCAGTTAAATCTGATCGGTGGACACGGACACAGACATGGACTTGGCTTGGTTTCTTCCAACCAGAACAATTCTGTGATATCAAACCAAACTAACAAAATGGTAAAAAAAGCGTCTCAGCTCCTGTCACAGACATGGCATCACAGATCCCCGAACAAGATCACTGGAGCCAGCACTTGGAAAGGCTGCTCACTGCTGACACCCTCGTTCATGGTTAACTCCATATTTAATTGTGCATGAAAAAACAAAACAGATCCAATGTTTTTACTAGATAATAATGAAAATGCTGATCAAAGAAAAATTAAAATCCATTTCAATCAGCAAAAGAGCTTCAGGAAAACAATACAAGGCTGATCCATAATCAAATACTGTGGTAGAGAACTGGCGAGTGCAGCTGCCCCCCAGCACACATACCCTGCTATGCTCCCAGCTAAAGAAATAATAATCCATTTACATGTACAGACAACGAGCTCTGCAGACAGAGTTCAAACCCTGGGCTTTCAACCCCACCATCATAAGGCCTCCAGATCCCAGCTAAAGAATCCCAGGTTTAGATGTTAGAAGCAGCAGGCTGTAACCGCAGACGACCAGCTGCTGGAATAACCGCATTCATTGGAGCTTACAGCTCTTACCCTAAAACGCTGTCTTAGATCAATGAACAAAAGTGACTCTGTCCTTTTCTTATCGGGCATTTACTACAACACGCGTATGCTACAAATGAACTCACCTATTTATGGAAATAATGACAGGTGAGGTCTAAAGGGTTCAGCTTCAGTTTGTGTTGTATTACACTCACCTTTCCCATTCGCACTGCACAACCACCATTAAGAGCCAAAGAACTGACACTGCGTGTTAATCAAACCAAGGATGCACATGAGTGCCAACAGGACATAGTAGCCCTTTACTCAGTGACACATCTCT
>NW_010404375.1:106116-108051 GCF_000710305.1 Buceros rhinoceros silvestris | reverse complement strand
TCTTTCCCTTCCCTCTCCTTGCCCTCTACCTCCCCAAATTCTAGCAGTATCAGCTCAACACAAATTCTTGTATTGAACAGAGAGGAAAAAAGCGAGCAAGGGCTTGAAAGAGGAATTGAACAATACAGCTCTCATTAGAGCAGTTTCCCTTTCCAAGTACCTTTCCACTGCACCAGAATCCAACCACCACCTCAGCCAGCTACCAGCTTCTTTGTGGAAGACATCATACAAAATTAAGCAATTCCACAGAGCTACCAGGTTAAGGAGTGCAGCTTTTCAAAAGTCAGATTCTCTTTTCTGTCCGGAGAATTATGCGTAGGAGTGATGTGCTAGGAGAGCCTAACTTTAGAAGATCCATTTTGGATTATGTTCCACAGCTTTGTGTGAGCAACCATATGTAAAATGACTTACTATGAATCCAAATCCTTATTTAAAATGAGATTTTTTAAATGGAGATGAGAAAAGAAAAATCAGGAGTGGTTTTGATTTCATGAATCATCAAAGGCCGGGATAGATTTTGGGGTTTTTTTTTAAATATAAAATCTAGAAATGCCTAAAAACTTAGATCCTCTGCCTACCTGTTCTTGCATTGGGGATTGCATTAAGATATTTTTTGTATTCAGTATTTGTATTCTCTCTATATACACAGAAGACGCATTGCAAAAAGTAGGGAAGAAATGTATCCTCCTGTTGCCTCCTACCTAGGTATTCAGGTACCCAGGTGAGTTTAAAATAATTCCATATCAAGAAAGATGGAAGCCAAGTATTGCATTTTCACTACAGAAGCTGAGAAATCAAGAAGTCTGCTGACTCTCCTTTGCACAACAACTGTCACACCTACATAAAGTTCTTAACCAGAACTGTCACCCAGGAAGGAGCCTGTAAGTTAAACTACACAATCTCACTATCACAAGTGCTGTGGTGACTCTGAAACCAGCACAGTTTCTACCCAATGTCTTGGCTTTGCACGTACCAGACAGCAGCAGCACAACCAAAAAATAACTGAGACATCCCATACCTCGGAGCTGCTGAAGGCCAGGTCGTTTGTCCACAGCCAGAGTAGGAGAGTGTCAAAAGATGTGATGCTCTCCCTGCTTGCCAAATGTGCTTAAAAGGCACTTGAGAAGAATACGGCAATACTCTTGGCCTCTCTGCTTTCAACCCCAACCAAAAACAGACATGCAAAGGGAGCCAAAAGAGAGCACACACAAGTATTTCAGTACCTTACGATTTTGTCTAAAGACCAGTTACAAATCCAGAGTGGCTCAAGGTGTGGGCTAGCCATCATGTTTCCCCCACGTGGTTTGTTTATTCTCACCATGGGATGAAGACTCAGTAACCAGTCTCATCACAGGCATCATTGCAAGTATCCCACTGGAATCAAATATCTCATCTCATCAAAACCTGCCTGCAGAGACCAGCAGAGAAAATGCCAGAGAAGCGCAAGAGGAGTCATCTCTTCTTAGGGGAGTCTCATTTTTGTTTGCTTTTTATTAAAGACCTTTAAGCATTTCCATGACCTACAAATGCTATGCTGTCTCTTCTTCATTTAATTTCCATTTATTCCCATTGGCTGGCAGAAAAAAAAAAAAAAACCTCTTAACAAAAGTCTTAGGAGAGTAGCACTGAGATCCAGAGTGGAATCCCTTCAAACTGGGGGCACTCCTGGCCATTCCCTGCTAGAAAACATGATCTGCCCCTTATTAAAGCAGTGTATTTAATTCAGAAAACTTTAGCATTGCTCAGGCTTGCTAAACTTTACTAGCAGTAAACATGTTAATAAATGTATTGCCTTTTCTTCCATAAAACACACAAACCCTGAAATATAGAGATCTCAGAGCAAGATAAAAGAGAGCACTTCAATAAAGATGGCCTTTTTCCTTGTGAAGGGTTGAAGCAGAAACCCCGACCTTCAAAAAAACTGGAGCTGAACCG
>NW_010404375.1:101039-106039 GCF_000710305.1 Buceros rhinoceros silvestris | reverse complement strand
TGAACCGCATATCCCCAATTTTCAGCTTTGTTTAGCTTGCTTTGACTCCCAGTCAGCACGCTGCAAGTCCCTTTGTTTTTTAAATTTTTGGTAATAAAAGAACCATCCATCAGCTGTCAGGAGAACTATCAGGAAGCAACTCCTGTTGAGAATACAACCACTCCTGTGTCACAGAGGTTTTCTGGAACACCTGCACTGACAGCTTCAGAAAAACCACTGGGTGAAGGCAGGAGGCTTTGCAGGGGCACAGACCAAACCCTGTGAACAGCAGCAGTGGCAAAGCCACAGGAATGTGTGTGTGCGTGCACACATATGTGTATGTTCGCTTGAGGACTCGAGACAAATTTGTCCAGGGATCAATATGGTTTGTGGATACAGCCTTTTGGCCACGCTACCCCGCTGTTTTCCTGGCTTTTGGTAACAGATGATAATTGGATACACTACCCTCGAGTAGGAAGCACGTAATAGGAGAAAGCTGTCGTTAATTCAACACACAGGTCTTTCCCTGAGCTGAGGGACCAATGGTTACAAGCCTCATTACAGATGACCAGGGGTTGCAGTTCGGCACCAGCTTTGGAGATTTTATCATCTAATATTAGTCCTTATAGGAACAGAACCAAAACCTTCTGGATGTTTATCCAAAATACAGGCTTCACAAAAGTTTCATTTGATTTTTTCCTCCCTTTTTGCCTATGGCCAAGTACCTGATGGGCCCAGGTTTGACTCTGAGCAATCAAAGCAGAAGTTTCCATCAATAACTGTTTTGGAAAGAGAAGACACTTGCATGTCCCTCTTCCACAAACCACAGGCCTGCTCAAACACACCTCAGCATACCAGCAAATCTGCTCAAAGTTTCAAATTGTAGAAAAAATGCAATAGCCAAACTCCCCATAAAACAACCTGGATGAGAAAACATTAAACAAGATCCTCAACATCATGAAATACTGGAAAAGGAGAGACAAAATGGATCCCATCAAAACAGTGATGCTGTTAGACTATGATTCTTTGACACTCTCTCCAAAAAGGTTAATGTATAGACATAAAGTTAATTATGTCTGCAACATAACTGAAGAGTCTTCAATACACAGCAATAACCTAGGATTTCTATTGTCCAGGATATAGCAAAGCTTCTGGAGAGAATCATCTGACTGTCATATTAGGCTCACATAGGCTGATATCCTGTCTCTGACTGTAACTATTATTTGTGGTACAATCTACCCCACACAAAGGTCAGTTTTTACTTTGGCTTCATTTTCTTCTAAGAGAAAATGAAGAGGAATATGCAAACATGCACAATATACCAGGAGAAAAAATAATAATAGTACTATAAAGATCTAGGCACAACTATTTCAGGATTTAATTACAGAAATTGAGTCTCCTGCAGAAATGGGCAATTCCTCCCTCCCTAATTACATGCCTGTTTTTCAGTACCTCCAGAACAGGCAGCTATTCCCAGTGAGAGGATGAGTGTGAGCTGAGCTGGCGCACTATCACTCTTATCAGAGCTTCTGGTTCCAGTTCAGCACTTCAGAAAGTGAAGAGGCAGCCAAACACCACCAGCAAAAAGGAAAAAAAAAAAAGAGCAGAAGTTGTAACTAATAAGACAAATATGAGGTAAGATTAACGATAAGAACTTGCTTTTTGCCATCTGCAGCATGTCACTATATTCCAACACGTGAGAAGCCATCGTACTACCAACCCGTCTCCTGCCCAACCTTGAGACACAGCTGCTCTGCAGCACACCAGTTTTCCAAAAGATGACTCTGTCATAACATTTTTCACATGCCAGGAGGGATTTGTTTGCTTGTGTTTTAATAGCAGGAGAGCTTTTTTCCTGGACTGTTGTTCTTCACAATTGAAGAAACTTTTAGCTGAGTGCATTGTGTGTTTGTGTGAACGTGTGCTGTCACTGAACAGTCTATACTGTAAGCTACCTTGATGTACTAGACAGTCCGGGTGTTTATTTTGGGTCTGTCCATGTTAGCCAACTCCTCCACCCAGTATTCCCAGCAGTATAACTGACCCGTGTGCTGCTCCACGCGCAAGAGTACACAGCTCCCAACAGAGAATTCCACAAGGCAGCTCAGAAAGGTTAAATGTCGCAACACTAAATCAGGCAATGGCTTGTAGCTTTCAAGGATCCAGCTACCATACGCAAGATTCCCCAAGCTGCTCTCAGAGCACAGAGAACTAGGATTCCCAGCAGTAAACGCAGTTGGACTTTGGAAGAAGCACGTGATCCCGGTTTGCATGAAATCTGGAATGAAACTCTGGTTCTGCTGAAGGCAATTGGGCTTTTCCAGTTGATGTTATCGCAGCTGAAGTTCCACTCTGAAAAATTCCCACTAAGGGAATTTTTCTGGAATTTCCTGCTGGAAAATATTACTAGAATCTTTGTTTTCTCAGCCACAGGAGAAAAAAAAAGAAGAAGAAGAACAAACACAACCACTCAAATACAAAGCTTGCAGCAGATACAAAGAAAATCAGGTACATAATTTCTTACACTGCAATACATTAAGCATCTGCTTCAAGATTAGGGTATTCCTATGCAAAGTATTTCCAGGTTAGATTCCCAAACTCCTTTTCTTACATGTTAGAGAAATATAAAAATCAAAGTTAGACGTGTATTTACAAATTCAGGTTTTTCTAGGACCTACTTATCGATGTGAATTAAGGTTCATAATCTCCTGTGTCTGGAAAGCGAGAGACAGCAAGCGAGCGAGCAGGTTCAGAATTTGGTTTTGACAATTACTTACTGCCTACATTAGAACAATAGCTGGACTGTGCCATGACTCGGAAGAGATGAGCCGATTAAAAGAAGGAGTGACTGTACCACTAAAATTAGATGAATTACAATTCTTCAGCTGTTTTGGCACTGTACCCCTGTGCATTGCGTGCTGTGTCTTGCATCCCCTGTGCTGTAATTTACATCCTCAAGTTCAGTATCATTATGGTGAGAGTCAGGGCCATTGTGTGTTGCTTTACATCTTTTATTCAGCTGGCAAGCACTGTTCAATCTTTCAAGAAATGGTAATATCTTTAGTTTTCGGTTGCTGTTTTCCTTGCGGGAGCTGTCACAAGTTAACAAGGTGGTTTGTTCTCTGTTTTAGTGTCTCTAGCTAGGATTAATTCTTGAAATAAAGTAATTCCATTGGCAGTGCTGTCCTAGCAGTCTAGGAAAGAAAACAAGGCTGAGGGAGAACATCTTGTGTGCTCTCTGACCATCCCTGTCACACAGCCGGTGCATGCAGTCTTAAGTAAACTAAGAACATACCCAGACTCCACATCACCGATTTCTCAGCCAGCGGGAAACCAGCTTGCATGAGCAGGAACATCTGCTACCGCTCAGCCTTGGGATGATAAAACTCATATAAGAGACTACCTTACGGTGTCAGCAATTCTGATTTTCTTTTGTTGTTCAGGTACTGGCTAGCACTAAATAATTACAATCGGATTTTCACACGGAGCCGGAATGTAACCCCTTTGCTGCGCATATAGATTCCAGCATATCCTCCCCTCTATGATAACGCTGACTCCTCGAGTACAAACGCACTTTATTCACATTAAGACGTAAGATAAAAATCATCCATCCCTGGCTGCTTCTTCCACAGTTACACTGAGACTGGGTTCTCAGGAACTGGGAGGTGGCTTTGGAGAGTTCCGCGCTGCACAGGCCCTGTCACCATTTCCGTGTGGGTTACTTCACGCTTTCACACTGCATTAGAGGCTGGCAGAAACATGCAGCGCTCAGGCCTTAGTACAGCCGAGTTTAAAACCCATCAAATCTGGTTTGAACTAAATACTTTCATAAATAGGCTGGAATCCTTCTTTGCAACTGCTGCAGGACTGAGTTCATCATTTCAACACTATGAGAACAGTATTTGCAGTACAGCGAATCTCACAGCTACACTTCAAACATTACATTTACTATTATTCTGCTTTAAGCATGCAACTTCAGCGAGAGAGGAGGGATCTCTCCCATTTCAGTCTAGGCTCTCTGCTTGCATCTACATTACCTTTGTCATGGTTATCAACGGTATACAGTATAGCACATACAGCAAAAAGCACTCCAGAAACATCCCCAATGCACCTCAGTATATCCTCAGAACATTTCCTGACTGTATTGCTTAAAAAGGGGAAAAAATAATTAAATTATTCCATTTATGTACATCACTCTACCTTCTTTTCCTACTTACAATGTATCATTTAGGAGCTCAGCGTGTGTAAGGACACTTCATTGAACCTCTCAGCATCTTTTTGCCTCATTGTGCCCTACTTAGCTGATGCGTAAACTCAGCTAGTACACATAAACCAGTCGCCTGGCATCTCGTTGATAGTCATCCTCCCACTCCGAATGCTGCTCTACAATAGAGAGAAATTGAACAACAGGGTACTCCGCTCCAGACCTTTTCACCTCACAACAGAGCAGGGACAGTCAGAAAGAGATTCTGGATTATTTTCCACCCTTTGTCTCCACTTAAGATTTGTAATACCCTTGTAGTAACTTACAACACAAGAGATTACTTTTGCTTCTATTTAGCTCCCAGCAAATAATGACAAGTGAAGAGTACTCTGCATCTCGGCACCACAGAGCGCCAGAGCCTGCCCTGTCACTTGCTTCCCCTCCCCTGCTGCTCTCACAGCTGTTGTCACTCTTACTCTCCAGTCTCTGGTTTCAGCTTCCATGGCGTGCTTTATTTTCTTAACAGAGCAGTAATTGTACGTGTTAAGCGTTAGAAACACCAGCCCATTAACAATGTAAAACAAATCCGAGAACCAAAAGGAACGACACAGAGACAAAACCGAACAAGGCAGCATGCTCAGGCCATCCCAGGTTTGTTCCAGAAAGAGGTGATTCTGGAGTTTCCAGTGATGTGTTTTTTCTGTCAGAAATTTGCCAAACTTTCTGGAAAGGATTTCAACAAAGAATCTTAATCAGGATGGAATAAAAGAGATGCCCAGCACATAGTTACTTCCACAGCATGGAGTGTTTCAGCAGG
>NW_010404375.1:91062-100924 GCF_000710305.1 Buceros rhinoceros silvestris | reverse complement strand
GAAAGAGAGGCAGCCTAGGAAACCCTCTGCACGGTATTGAATGGATGTCCCTGAGACAGTAAAGGCAGAATGTCATCTCCACACTGTCTGTCAGGAAAGGAATCTCTCTGAAGCCAGGTTGTCCCTCAGTACAGTGCCCTAACCAGAGGGCTGACTACTCAGGAAAGCCTCGCTCTTCCTTCAGAGTGAAGAAAAAACTGTTTTTTAAATAAATGTCAGCTTCACCCCAATGGGGATATCTTCACGACCAAAAAAAAAAAAAAAAAAATCTGATCTGTGACAGGAAAAAGTGAAAAGTAGTTCCACCTTTCGGCTCTTTTCTTCTCAGGCTAAATAACTACTACGTGGTTTTAAAAAAAAAAAAAAAAAAAAATCTGATCGGCTACATCTCTGTTCCTGTGACTTCCCTCTTTTACTGAAAGACGAAGGTTTCACTGAATCATGTAATGCAAAGGCTTCAGGCCCAATTTGACTCTTCATGAAGCATGATTGGCCCGATGACATCAGCACGTAAGCAAGCTTTATCTCATCACAGTTTGCTTTATCCTTCCCTCCCCTATGAGGTAGCAGTGATCTATGCAATTCTCATGCAGCAGGGAGTCTGCCAGTTGTGTACCTGGTGAGAAATTCCAGCTGGTATATCCTGTGGCTCACTGTCTGCTTTAAATCCTTCCACTACTCATCAGTTCTGGTGTCAGTTTAATGCTCAGATCCTCTTCAAAACCAAAAAAATTAATCAAGCTCCAAATCTCTGAAAGACTGAAAATTAGGAAAGACTCCTCTGGACTTCAGAGAAGTTAAAGCCCAAGGGCTTAGAGAGCTGAGAAGAACTCAGCTTGTGTTAAGACTCACAGGAGATCTATCAAGTCTTAGAAAACCTGTCAAGAAGAATTACCAAGATTAAGCCAGTATGGCCATCTTACAAAATAATCCAAAATTCATGCAGGATCACTAAAGATAAAGGTATGAAATCTACCCCATGACGAATCACTGGATCTTTGTCCTGGTCATAGTCTTTCCTATGCTTCACTATTGGCAACTGCTGGAAACGGAGTACTGGGCTGGAAAGACCTGAGGTCTGAACTACTCTGAGAATTATTCTGATAAATCCTTTTTGAAACAGCAACATCCTCAATAGATGGACATGCAGGTTATTCTACTACATCAATTCCAAGTGAATAGCCACAGCTAAAATAAAAACCTGTGGATACTTTAGCCCTGAAATTACAGATGTGTTAGAGATCTCATTAATTCAGCAAGGTCTTTGTCAGTGAATTTACTAGAGATTCTAATTCAAATATCACAGGGATGCCTTGAAGTATAAAATAAATGGAATATATAATAGAACGTGCTATAGAAGATGTGTCACGCGAAAATCTTTCATCTTAATAAATGCTTTCCACAATTTGTCTTCTTTTAAGTCTTTCCTGAGATTTCTTATCTTACCGTCTACAAATTCCTATTCCTACATCTTTCTGCTCTCTGTTTGACACTTCCTCCTTGTTATAAGAAAACATTAAGCCCATGAACTTCAGCCAAGCTATCTCAGCCACTGGGCAGATTCTTGAATCATTGCTGCCATCACTAAAAAAAACCCCCAAAACAAACAACACCCTAAGAAACACAATGAAAACACCCCAACACCCAGATTCTTTGCTCAATAACTCTGTTGCAAAATCGAGTGAGTAAACTGAATGACATTAGTACACGCTGATGCAAAATCAAATGCAAAATCAAAATGTCCTTGTTAACTGGAAGCAGCATAACCTCCATCATCAGGGAGTTGTGCAGGATCATTTTGAACTTGTGCATCAGCTAAATTCTTACTTTATTTGCTAACATACATTAACTGTGTGAAATAAAGACCTCACGGTCATAGAGTATTAGCACACATAACTATATTACAGAATGTAAGTGGGTTTTTTGTATATATGAATAAGTACGTGTATATATAGCTTTATTCTTTTTAGTTGAGGAAGAATTGCAGAACAAAACTAATTATTTCAGATCTACAAAACCAAATTTATGTTTTTTTGAGAAGCGAATGAAAAGTTTAATGTTTCAACTTGGGACAAAAAAAAAAATCAGTTTACTGCTGATTTTTTTGTACAAGCCTGCCTGGAAAAAGGAGTGATTTCTCAAATAAATGCAACTCAAGGGAAAAAAAACTGAAACAAATGAAACAACACCAGTATTCTTCAAAGATAACTGATTGATGGATTGATTATTGACCAATCGATAGCCAGCGTGCTCTGTGTGACATTTGAAAAAGTATTTTAAATTTTCATTTTAACACCATACTCCAGGAGTAATGAAAAATGTGCTGTCACTGATAAGTGGCCTTACCAGGAGAGTCTGTGGTGAGAAGGCTTTGAAAGAAGGAAATGGAAAGGGTATGGCCTTTCATTACATTAGGTAAATCTATTTGACCACAGAGAGGTTGAGACTCTGTTGCTGAGGTTACAAGCTGAACAGGCCATCAACTTAATTAATGTATGACTTTCCAACCAGGGGCACATTTTAGCTACACCCAGCGATCAATGTAATTCCTTTACAAGGTTAACCCGCTGCCACCAGAGCCCAGCTTGGCAGATAGCCCGCGAGCAGCACAGCACCACTCGCCAGCGTCTCCTAAACCACCTTGGCGGAGCAGCCAGTTCTCAGGCTCCTGGCAGCCAGCTGCAGCCAGCTGCACGCCGTGGAGACGCAGCCCCGCGCCTGGCTGCGAGCAACATGCCAGATGATTACCTTCTCTCAAAACCGTGGTGGAAACAACAGCCACTCCACTGCCTCAGAAGACTTCCTCCCCTCCCCTAGCATGCGAGAGAAAAAGGCAGCCAAAGCTGGGTGATTAACAAAAAGACATTTCCCACAGACCTCCAGTAAGCACATCCTGTACAGTGACAAGTACATTATTCTATTCTTCAACCCTGCCTTAAAATCCCATTCTTCTGCCTGACGGCTCCTGTCTTGCATATACAAACCTAATATTTCAGATTCCTAGTGGCGATGTTGTCACAGGACTCTTGAAGCTGGAAACTGTTACTCATGTAATTTGTCCTGAAACTTGAAACCAGGTGAAACTTCCCCATCGCCTCCATCCCTCGATTCCCCCATCCCAAAACTCTCGCCAGCTCTGCAGAAGCATTTGCAAAGTTTCAAGAGCATTTGAGCATATCTGGGTTGAGCCTCAGAAGCCGAAGAAGGATGTGCAGACATTGATGGAAATTACACAGAGCAAAACCAAATCCCCCAAGAGGTTTTGTGTCACCTCTGCTGTGCTCCTGGGTTGCCATCGCAAATACAGCTCCCAGATTGTAGGAATGCCACTTTCAAAACTGTTCCTGGGCCGCTTTTGCTGTTGGCTGGAAGCACATCCAAAACATGCCTGTCTTTCTCTACTTGCAAATAGTTTCATTAAACAGAATTTTGGGATATTAAACAGAAGAGCGCCACTGAAACAGAAACACCGCTATGCAGCAAGACAGTTGTGTTTTCTGGCATGCACCAAGCACCTCGTCTGAACAGAAGGCTTGACCGAAACAGGTCATGATTACCTTGTGCCTCACTTCTTCTGGAAACCCCTGGAAGGGGACCCACAGCAGAGCCCATGTGTCCTGGGTGTAAACCTTTAATTTCCTGACTCCACCCCAAAATGCTGCATCCTCCAACTCTTGCATGAAACCTACAGATCATGCAACCTAGAGATTGTTTTAAGCAAGGTATTAATGGTCTGTTTCCTAGTCATTGGGTGACAGAGGCATGAACCCACATTAAAAAGGGAATTATCTAAATAGAAGTTACACCTTAGATGATAACCATAGGCAAGGTGTGGGTGCTCAGCTCCTTTCTCGGGGACACTCTCTCTTTCAGAACAAATCACGTATTCTAAGGGGGTCAAAGGGAGAGTAAGTGAGGAAACCCTGCATGGTGAACAGAATTTGTTCATGTTGTTAGCCATTTATTAAATAACTTCTGTTACCTAGATGTTATCTCTGCAACATTGACCACAAACACGGGGATCATTTCCTATCTATCTTTCTTTCTTTTAGGGTATTTAAAAACAAAAGGGAAAAGTTTAGACAATTTCAACATTTTTTCTTGTCTGCCAGCACAGCAGAATCCCACCCGCCTACTCCATTGCCAGCTGAGCTTCAGCAGCCAGCGTCAGGCAGTTTCCTTCTCTAAGAGTAGAGCTGGGATTTTTCACAGTCTTGTGTGATTTCTTTTTTTTTTATACCGGTAATTGATTCCGCAGAAGAAAACAATTGACTATCAATCACTGCCTCACACTCTGGGTGGGGAGAGCAGTTCAGACCCATCACTTGCTTTATCTCGGGCTGTTCACACTCTTCCTTCTACGTCCCACATCTTCACTTACCCTCCTGACAGCATCAGCGTTCACCCTTCTCTCTCTCCCCCCTCAGGATTGCTACCTACATTTTCTGCAGCACCAGGAAGGGACACTGTTTTCACTACAGAGCCCACGGTGTCATAGCACAAAGGCTCAGCCTGCCAAGCCTCAAGCCAGCATGGAGCAGGTCCCACAGACAAAATTGGGCATTTTAATATGACTCTACCTCATGTCAGTGCTACAGCTCCAAGTTCCTCAGTCTCCTTGCACAGCTCGATCTGCTATCTTTGAAAAAGCAGTGAAAGAACTCCTTTGTGCCCGAGGAGTGATGCCCACCTCAGGCTACCAGCGTAACTTTGGCGCAACTGATAACGACAGACCCAGAGCGGGGGAAGACCTGATGCACATTAGAGTTCTTGAGGAATTCCTGGCATAATCTCACTTCCTCTACAGGCACGTTTTCGTGCATCTCTTTCTGTGTCACTGAGACTGGCTTGGTCTGGGAAAGCCAGGTAGCAAACACAGTCCCACTCAGAGGCAGAGCTTGCTTTCTTTTCACCGTAATACCAACGGCTGAGACAAAGCATCCTGATTTACTCAGGTGGAGGGATTTTTCAGAGAGGAATGGGAAAAGAATGGGTGCGGTGGCTTATGCTAATTATCACCCATTTATTTTGGGAGATAAGCTACTTATACATGGTATATTTGGTTTGGATTAACTTGGGCAGACACGGAATGACTGTCCACAGTTTGACCTTGACATGAGTAACTGGCCTTTGGCAGGGAGGGGGGACATTGACAGATATCGCCTGAAGAAAGGGATCAGTCACAACCCAACTGCTGCGGAAGTTGCTCTGGGCAACAGATCATGGCTGGGAAACGCTGGCTGGAAATGGAGAGGAGAGTGGGGGGAAAAAATACGAGTCGTGGTTGGAAAAACCGGAGAGCAGGAAGCGACATTGATGGGGGGTACAGACACCTCCTGTTAATATATTTTGGTTTGGAATGACAATGTTTGTACCGAGCTGAACTCGAGGACAGGAAGAGGCAGACAATAGCACAGAGCTGCTGCATTGTTCGCCCCATGTGCTCTTTTCTCTCCCCTTGGCTTACTCAGCTGATCATTATGTAACCGATCAACTGGGATAATTTTCAACCTGTCCAGGATATTCTCGATTATGTATTCTTCATAGAATGTCATGGTTTATTTTTAAAAGGTCCAGAATATTTCCTGTGATTAATGTCTGGATTAGTCGTTGTTTTACAGGGTATATAGACTCGGGGAACAAATCTTAATCCTGACTGAAAGGGCAGTTCAACATGAGCAAGCTTTTAATTTAAGTATCTTAACAAAGAGATTATATATTCTTCTCCTTCCTTACAAATCTTCAGAGGAAAAATACAGCAATGGCAGATGAAGTGGGGCATGAAACACATTGTTTTCTGTTCTGGGAAGGTCTGCTTAAGAACCGAGCAGATTTTGAAATGACAAAACAATTTTTCCTGGCAAGTTTAGTGTCAGGCTTTGTTTTGCTAAACCTGATTATGTACTTTGGCTGCTGAGTGCAAGCATATGTTCCAAACCAATTTAGTCCCTGCTCAGAATGAGTCTCCTTATTTGTCCAGCAGCTTCGGAAATCATTTTTTCTTGCTGACTTTGAGTGACGGTTTAGCACAGACTGGAAAGGTGTTCCAGGACAACAGACCTCTGCGGCATCTGAAGGTCCAATTCAGGACTTTTTTTTTTTTTTTTTACTCTTCTGGTCAAGCTGCTTTAATGAACCTCTTTGTTTTTAAACCTGCTAACCACATTGCACATGTTCCAAGGGAAGAAGTGTCAGTCGGACACTGAACTGACTGTATGGTGAAATATCACAAACATGGACAAAAGGGTAACAAAAAAATAATGGTCAGGATTTCAAACATCGCCCTCACTTCTGTGCATTAGTACAACATGACAGTCTTCATATGTGCAAAACTAAAGATAGAAAAGATGCTGGGTCTATGTAATCTCACCAAAATCCTCTTGCAAGATCTCAGCTGTTCTGTTTAAGACTGTCCTGGTTTGAGCTCAAACCAGGACAAAGGCCCTCTCAGTGCTCTGTCCAGTTCGGTTTCTAAATCCTGAGTGAGAAGATTTTTAAGAGTTGTCTTCACACAGACTGGACCGGGGAAGAATGATGACAGGTCTCAATAGCCAGAACCTGCCCTTCACGTTAGCAGACAACTTTTTCAGGTTCAGGACATTCTCAGATTGACAAGACTACCAAATTCCTGAGAAACAGAGCTGTACCTTCTGCACACACCCCTCCACTAGCACTAAGTATTCTCCCTCACTGGCAGTCGTACATTTCCCGTGCGGTAAATATTTACCAGACATCCTCTTCCATCCTTCCTGAGAAGAATCCGCAAGAACACAACCCAGTTTTGTTTGGGATGAGAGCAATGCATCTAAATATGGGGATTTGAGAAAACAAATACACCAGACAGCCACATAAACCTGTTACCTGGTGTGGGCTAGAGGCAAGGGAAACCAGTCTCTCTGGGACCAGTTAAATGGTACTAGAGAAACTGGATCTCCCACAACTAGAAAATTATGGGTTGTCAAACAGCGTATTTAGCCACCTCAGCTGTGCTCACTGGCCACAGCAAACACATTTGTCAGCTTTAGAAAACCTAGGCTGGACACATTGCTAGAGGCTTAAGACTCACAACTCAGATAGAGACCACTTTCCTGGCAATGTCATTGTCACAGCAACGTCACCACTGGGCCTTATCAATGAGTGGGACAGGCCACCCAAGATAACCCATAATAGGCAGGCAGAAGCAGTGCATACCAGTGCTTTCAGCTACGCATAGTGACAGTGAGCAAACAAGCTCTGTTGACGATTTGGGCCAGTACTAATGTGACTCGGCCAATATAAGAGATTAACCTCTCTCTGCTTCCCATCACCCTTCCTGCCAATGAGAACAAGTGTCCCAACTCGCTCACCTTGAGCAGAAACCTTAAGCCGTAATGACTGCTGACAGATCGGCACTATGAAGTATCGCGCTCTGCTTTTCCTCGCCAAGTGGGAGTGACAGCTATTTCAGAGTTCCCCATTGCCTTGCACCGCCGTGGAGCAGAACGGACAGGCGGCCCCAGCACAAATGCAGTCGCTCCC
The DNA here is from genome assembly GCF_000710305.1 of Buceros rhinoceros silvestris. NCBI lineage: Eukaryota > Metazoa > Chordata > Aves > Bucerotiformes > Bucerotidae > Buceros > Buceros rhinoceros. The sequence continues at coordinate 93,406 of NW_010404375.1, read as the reverse complement.
TTTGCTTTCAGGCACCTTAGATCTGTTTCTGGATGAGAAGATGCAGGTTTCCCACGACAGGTGGCTGAAGGGCCTCTTAAAAAATTTACTAAAAGTCTTTCCAAGGACGCTGCGAAGTCTACAACAGAAAGGGAAGGACACAGAGATCTGCCGTACAGAACAACAGGAAAACTTCTCTCCTTGACCTGTCTCAAATTATCGGTGGGTACAGGATGAAGAAAATGCAAAATGGGTCCTACTAGCCTCCAGCTCTGCTAATCTGGGCCCCGTTGATCTCTTGAAGAGCAGCCTCCAGAGATTCTGGTAAAAGCTGTGCAGTTTACATGGGTCTTCTCCAAGAGGAAAATGGCTTATAGCCTGTTTTCATGAAAGCAACTGGTCACACTTACATTCCTCTCTTCTTTCCAGAGCCACGTAAGACAGAGCCAGGAGATCACAATAAGGCATCTAGAATAACAGTCTTCAGCAGCAGTGCCTACACATGGCCTTTGTAAGAGATTGCAGTTTGATTAATATTTCCAGGACATGCCCCCCCTCCATTAACCACAATGCCTTCTGCCGCCAGGCACTGAGCCGAGGGAAACAGGCCGGTCATACCGACAAACAGCTTCTCAGACACGACAGGTTTCTGCTGCTCGTGTATGAACTCACTCCAGGACCTTCTCCTAATGCAACCAGGCTGAAATAAGCTCTTTCAGTCCAAAGTAACGGACTGTGTTTCTGCAGGCTCAGGAAGGAGAGGCCTGGAACAGATAAGCTTTTGTTGCTATCATGGCAATCCCACCCACAGCACCCTCTGGGGATATGACAGGGCTTCACACTCCATCAGCTTCCAGTTTATGAACTCTGGGTGGTCAGCCACACAGCACCTACTGCAAAATGCTCAGCTTTTCCTCTGGTCTAGAAAAGTCCATCCCTGGGCTGTGTCTTCTCCCAGAAGACACAGGCCAAGCCCAAACTGATCTCCTCTAGAGGGAGACTTACCAAAGGAAGGAGGTCTAGCAGGCTCTTAACTGCCCATTAGGTTCAACAAGGTTGCACTCACGGCCCAAAGTAATGGAGTTTCCTCCTGCCTCAGCAAACTGCAGGCAACCATGACCCACAGCGAGGCCTAGACAAACCAGGAGCCGAGCAGGGCCAGCGTAGTGACAGTGAGAAGACCCACCTACAGACCACTGACCATGCAAAAAGGTGAGGTTACAGTCAAGTCTGGGGTCAGGCTGAGAAGTCCAGTGATGATCAGTAGGGGACACAGTTGGGCACAGGTACACCTATGACATAACTCAGGTTTACTTAATTGTCAGGTGTTGACCATCATATCTTTGGACACCAAGAGTTCCTTGATGTCTTCCAGAATGAATTTGAATCTCCAAAGTCACTTTCAGTTCCTGCTCAAAACAAACCTCTCAAACCAAAATACAAAAGTGAGATACAGAAAATGCACCTTTTTTAGTGCTGGCTTCTTCACACCTTTTGTTACACCCAAGTGCTCCAGACTGACTGTTGTCACCAAAAATATCTGCTGCAGCATTATGTGCTCATGATGTGGCTACTCTGACTGGGAGAAGACTAACTCAGCAGCCCATTGTTCCATCCCTGAGTTACCCACTTTCCCTCTTCCATCATTTCCATTCAGTGTTTTAAGAAAAGCCTCTGGGTCACAATCCTGTGCGTTAAAGGTCCTGCCCAGGGGCTTTAACAGCCTGAGCTGCAAAGCCTGCGGGATGCTGAAATGAGAGTGACACAGAAGCAGAATTTGAGGACAAATTGGCCCTGAAAGAATGACACCTGCTCCCACAATTTCTTTTCATTCACCTTGAATGCAAGATGAGGAGGGATATTTCACCAGGAGGTGATGAAATTTTTCAAGACTGCGTATGCAACAAGCATGGAACCATTCAACCACAGGCCCTATAAACATGGGTGTTCACATTCTGCTCGCTTTAATGCTTTTGCTCTGTTGCTAACAACACCAAGCTTTCTTTAAATTCTATAAACCCATTTCCTCTGGGACATTGCTAGCAGTTGAAGGTGTTACGGCACCCTCCATAGGTAACCGCATTACAGCCATGAGTTAATTGCTTCCTCAAATACTACTGGCTTTAGCCAGCACGAATTGAAAAGTGCTAGTGTACAGTGCCAGGCACTGCCCATCCAAATACATACAGTCACACTGGATTCAAACGTTCACCAAGGCTCCTAGACCGGGACTAAAAACTTTCACTCAAGCAAGCGCATCCACAAGAAACTCAAACTGCTTGGGTTGCTTGTGTTGCAGCCCAAGACAGGGTTGCACAATCCAGCAATAATTTTCCATTTTCTACTGCTGCAGCACTTAGGCACG